>NC_084502.1:50225789-50500789 GCF_024500385.1 Phyllopteryx taeniolatus | reverse complement strand
AAGCGGTGTAGCGAATCAGATTGGGGAATGTGAGGGGGTTGCCAGGGTGAGGTGAAAGGTGACATGCTGTAATTGGGAGGAAATTTGTTTCATGAATGCACACAACACATACACACACACACACTCACACAGTGAGTCTGTTGTGATACAGAATGTTTGTGTGCAAAATTAAATACAAGAGAAGGAGTTCAATGTCGGACGGCACTGTGAAGCAAGTGGATAGCAGTTGCTTAGCATGTGTGCCGAGTAGTCAAAATGTCTGGGTTTGAATCTTTCTCTGTGGACTTGATTGAAGACTCCAAAACAATTTAGAGTCTTCAATCAAGTCCACAGGGAAATATTGATTTATGGGTAAAATTGACTGTTTGCCTATATGTGCCCTGCCATTGAACAGTCCAGAGTGAACAAGATGAATGGATGGATGGTGTTCAAGAACCTCCTCTTGCATGACCCATGTCATTGCCAGAACATCCCCTGACGGTGCGTATGTGTATGTGTGCATTTATATATTCATCTGGAGGAAGGTTCCTGCAGAAACACAAATATGTAGAAACGTCATGAGTTTAAGTTCGTCCATTGCTGGCGATGATTAAAATTTCAGGAAATATCTTCTTATCTTCCTCCTCAATGATCAAGAAGAGAGATGTTGTTGCGGCTGTTACATGAATCAAATTCCACATGCATCAATCAAAAATGCATCGAGAAATAACTTTATGACGACCCATCCCAAGCATCGACATGCTAATGTAGCTAGTTGGTAACCAGTGTCTTGACAGGAATTTTATAAAATGTCCTTGTCGTCATTGATCGGGAAAAGAATTATGAAATGTTGAAGAAATAGCGAATAAAGTGCTGAGAGCGGCACGGCGGTTGACTGGTTAGAGCGTCTGCCTCACAGTTCTGAGTACCGGGGTTCAATTCCCGGCCCCACCTGTGTGGAGTTTGAACGTTTTCCCTCCCTGTGGAACATGACATTGTTGATGCCAACGTTCCACATTTCTAAGCTCTAACCATTAAAAATTGATCAACTTATAATGCCTCATTCCTCCAATCAATATACTACTGTTGCTAGCTGCTAGTGAGCGCTAGCCTCACGACTGTTCTGCATATTGAACTGCATGGGAGCCCCTCCCCCACCGGTGACATGGTCAACTTTCACCTTCTTTTAACTTATTTTAATCAATCACTTCCTGTTGGCCCATCGGACCTTTTGATTAGTTAACGAGCTGCAAGCAGCACCCATTTAATCAATCACCGTCCATCGATCGATCCCCTGCAACACAAGCAGCTCAGACTCATCTGTCTTCATCAAGATGGCCTCTGGCGAGACCATCAGCTGATTTATCATCAAGTACACGCAGACAAACACTCATTGTCAGAGCCATATTTCCATCTGAAGGCTGCACTAGCTTGATCCAAGGTAACTTGCTCTCATTTATCTCTCACTAGACCTTATTTTAGCCAATATCAAAGGATTACCTTTACATGGGTCTGAATTTTTCTTTGGCTTTTTACATTCTTTATATGAAAGGACAACTGTGGAAGGAGAAGAAGGTCCAAAGGAAGTTAGCATTAAGTCAGCTGACTCCCATTCTAAGCAGAAAAGACTGCAATGTTACTTTTGTCCAGTGTGCAGTAGCGGCGTTACCAAAAGTCAAAATAGTAAACTACATTTCTCAGTAGCATGGTGCGAACATTGCTGTTTTCAACATCAAACAGCTTATCACAAGTGAAACTATTTTTGTGACCACATAACGCAGTAGCATCCACAGAAGCTATATTTCCCCAGGCAGTTCTGAACCTTACATGAATCTCCTCTGTTTACATCACATACCCATCCTCCTGCTAATGCCCACCTCTGTCAGTGTTTAAAAAGATGCCCAGGAATAGTGCAGCAGAGTTTGATGGAAAGCACACAGCTGATGACAATGGCAGAGGAGGGCACAGAGATAACTACATATTGTAAATCCCCATGCTTTAACAAATTCATGTTACTTATCCTCGAAGAACAGTAAAATGTTGGTTTACTGTGCCATTCCCCAAAGTCAACATCAAAGACATCCAACACAAATTAAGGCGCACATTCAGGTGTTTACTGGAAAACAATCACCAGCTAAGCTTGTCATCACAACTCAGTCCGCAAACATCAGCAGCTACAGTAACACAGCACTAGCTAGCAACATGGTATTGGCAGCATGTATCCATGTGTGTGTGCGTGTGTGTGTGCGCGCGTGAGTGTGTGTGCATGCGTGTATAGGTTATTATACAGGGTGATTGAAAAGTAACTTCCTATTTTTAAATACTTTTTTACTAATTTATTCATATGTTGTAATATTGTTCTCAATTTTTTTTGTGTATGTTCCTTTTTTCTGTGCGGTTGGTTAAAGGAGCAAGTCTATTCTACCAAAGCAAAGACTTTGGAAGACGAATACGAGAAGTTATGTCTTCCATCCCACAAGAGTTCCTTGTGAAATCAGTTAATGCGGTTCGCAGGCGGCTTGAGAAACTGGTGGCTAATGCTGGCGCCCATATTGAATTTTAAATAAAACTGCATGCAATACACTTTCTTGTCTTGTTCATTTCTTGTGAGAATTGTAGCTCAGTAATAAATTACAAGTACTTAAAAATAGGGAGTTACTTTTCAATCACCCTGCAGTTAACAAAAACAAATGAATAATCAAAGCTAAAATAAAAAAAAAACATTTTAATTCATAAAATGCAATACAAATTAGTGCTTTTTAAAAATAACAACTTTAAAACATTGGTTGCTTACAAAACTAATTCAAACAAACTATAATTACAGCAAAAACTTTAGTCCCCCGTCAAATAATTTCATGAGCTTTGGGGTTGACTTTAAAATTGATTTATTTTGGCTCTGCTGGCTTTACCACAGCCATACAGCACCTTGACATAACGTGTTGACAATTTGGCCGAGTGGCATGATGGGTTGGGGAAAAAAAAAAAAAAAAAGATTAGCAGATGGTGGTGGCGAAAGCGGTACAAGAATTTGTTTGAAACTCTCAGGGTAAAATGTTAACCCTTTATTAAACAAGAGACAGGACAAACAGAATAATGAAAGATACAATTTTATAAAAGCTTGCGTGCAAGGAGACCACCAGTGTTGCTGCTGCTAAGAAGTGTCTATTTCTTTTTCCGCAAAGTCATACGTACTGTATAAACACATATGAACACGCAATTTTCATCTGCCTCGTGTAACTGGCACCCCACCCAACCCCAGCTACAGACATCTTGCTTTGTCTAGCAGCAAAGTGATAACACAACATCAGAGAGAGAAAGGCATATATTTTTCGAACAGGCTGTCACAGATAAAAGCTAGTCCCTTGTAGTGGAAGCGGGTTATAGGTGTGGAATACATCTTTAGGGGAATAAAACAAAAATCCCTCCACATCCCGGTCACCAGCTCTTCCAGCTCCTTCCCTCAGGTAGGCGCGACCGATCAATGCAAACTAGAACTAGCAGACATTCCAACAGCTTCTTCCCTCTTGCAATCAACTTCTTAAACACCTAACCTACAATTCTATTGCAACATGCTGGCAATTTTTTGTCATTTTGTCTTGAGTTTGTTGTCACATTTCTGTCGGGCCAATTATATATTACTCGTGCACTCACTGTACTAGTCTCACCATGCTGCACTATTTGCATATCTGTTGTTGACCAATACTGGCCACTCATGCCAGAGTAGCATCTGCTCCATTTGCACACTGACTGAGGAGTATCTGCAACATTTGCACAATCAACATTGTCCCAGATTATCGCACTACTCGCTTGAAGTCTCCGCGCTCTTCGCACAATGGTCATTGCACCGGACTACTGCAATATTAGTCATTCGAACTGCTCTAAGTGCTAGAGGACTCTGCATCTTTTTGCACAATTGTCAAAAAAAAAAAAAAATTAAAATGTACCGGCATTACCAGATAACTAGCAACCCTTTATTGCTCAGTGACTGTTTTTTTCAATGCCTTTATGTCTCAAAAGTGTTCTCTGTCAATTGACTGTCTGTTGTCATACTAGAGCGGCTCCAATTACCGGAGACAAATTCTAAATAAAGATGATTCTGATTCTGACTGAATTACAGAAAATAAAGTGATTGCTTTTGGGGAAATCAGCAACCGCATGAAAGACATGTTTCATTTTATTTAACTCACCCTGAATGTGTAACATTGCATTTTAAACTTACAATACACCCAGAAAAGTGCAGAAATACTGGGTTGAAAGAGGTTATGTCAAAAGGTCACCACATTGCATGACTCCTTCTTGTAAGTAGCTCCAAATCCGCCCTTTGATCAGAAGCTCCTAAATTGTATTGCTCAATAGATGTGCCTAATCATTTTTTGAGTATTTCAAAAATGTTTTGCACGAGCGGAAAAGTTCTCCCCGCCACCTTTCTTTGTTTTGGCTGCGCTATGCTGGCACCATTTTGTGTGCTGGTTTGCACACTGCTTTCAGACATGCTCTTTAAAGACGCAAAATCAACCAGCTCAATTCGACTCAGATTTGATAAATCACAGTGCGCATGCACGCAAATTCATCTATATGAATATATTACTCCCGCATCTCACGGAATTAACTGCACGGCTGTTGGAAGACACAACCATGGTTACGCCTGGAAAGTCGCTCAGGTTTGCCTGTGCCATCAAGCTTACGTCCATTTTTACATGCACAAACCTTCAGTGAATCAGTCCCTTAGTGTTTTAAGTTTTTGTGTTGAAATACAAAGTAGCATGCAAAATAGGACACAGTCTGTTTAATCTTTATTAAAGCAACCTAAGAAATACACACACCCGAACACACACACGCACGCACACACACGCGCGCAAAACGGCATGCATTTATTCACTAATCTGAGAGTTAATCTGATGCTTGTAACTGCAAAGTGAGACATGAAAGAGCTCTAATCTGCATATATGGAACACACGCAGTCAAATGTTGCACATTAGTCTTCGTCATCAACATTCTATTTCTTTAAAGCTTCTCCACTAACATGTTAATGTCCCTTGTACTCAAAGCTAATGGTAACAGATGCTATGAGTTTAAATGCAATGTCAGTCTTACTGGATGTTGATTTCAAATTAAATAATAAAAGAAACTAAATGAATACATTCTCAGACAGTGAGAAAGGGGGTTCTGAACTTGCCAGGAGTTGAAGTTCCAACATAGGAACATGCCAGCCTATGAAGACTTCAAAGGTATTGGATGAGTTTCAAGTAAACTTTGGCTAGGACACACCACAGAGAAGTGTTTTTAATAAACTTGCCAAATTGGAATCACAAAAAATAATAATAATAATAATCACAACATATGTAAAGTAAGGCTCTGAAATCATGAAAAATAAAGCCCGTTATAGAGCTGCAGGACTGTGTGGGCGTGTCCACTGAAGGTGCTGGAGCGGGCCCTTCATCTGTCAAATACGTTCGCTTGTACGCTGTTTGCAGCAGTGCCAGTAGTCAGCTACTGGCTGAATAATGTGTGCTGCTGAGGTTATGGTTAATAAACAGTTAACTTTTTCCATTTCTGTTATGTGGGGACCAACACATAACAACTCCGAGCGAGGCGCCGACGTATTAAACGATTGCCGCGTCGAATGAACTCCTTTGCTCGCTGGCTCGTGGGCTAGCAAACGTAATAAACAGTTAACCTTCCCTTAAGTGTCTCTGTTGTGTGGCTCATGAATGGAGGCTGTGGAGTATTGGACGGACACAATGCTGGTCCACGAGCCCACTAGTAGCTAATAAGTACTAGGCACTAGTAGCAGGCCACTTCTTAGTGGAGCCGTCCAATTCGCCATTGGCTCGCTGTGTGAGCCGGGCGCGGGTCACCACAACACAGAAACATGCCCAAATACTGTAACACAAAACACGTAAGGAAGACATACGTAGTTTCCAAGTTGTAGGCATAGCCTGATGGCAAAGTGCACAATGTAGTGGCGGTAGAAATAGGATCAAGCTATTATTAATAACTCACAATTCCAGCGACTAGCCATACACTGTGCTCGTTAGTTATATAGTGGGGGAGGGCCAACTCACGCCAGGAAGTGTGCACCAAGCCCTCTTTCGTCAGGGGGGGTGTTTTTAGGCCCGCCCAAAAAATCTGGCCAACTGAATGGTGAAAAAGTTTTAAGTTATCAGAATCAGAATCATCTTTATTTGCCAAGTATGTCCAAACACACAAGGAATTTGTCTCCGGTAGTTGGAGCCGCTCTAGTACAACAGACAGTCAATTTACAGAACACTTTGGAGACATAAAGACATTGACAAAAAACAATTGTGCAAAAAGATGCAGAGTCCTCTAGCACTTAGAGCAGTTCGAATGACTAATATTGCAATAGTCCGGTGCAATGACCATTGTGCAAAGGGCGCTGAGACTTCAAGGAGTGTATGCGGTTTAAAGTGACGAGTAGTGCGATAATCTGGGACAATGTTGGTTGTGCAAATGTTACAGATACTCCTCAATCAGTGTGCAAATGGAGCAGATGCTACTCTGGCATGAGTGGCCAGTATATGCAAATAGTGCAGCATGGCGAGACAACTACAGTGAGTGCATGAGTAATACATAATTGGCCCCACAGAAATGTGACAACGAACTCAAGTCAAAAAATTGCCAGCTTGTTGAAATGGAATTATAGGTTAGATGTTTAAGAAGTTGATCGCAAGAGGGAAGAAGCTGTTTGACTGTCTACTAGTTCTAGTTTGCATTGATCGGTAGCGCCTACCTGAGGGAAGGAGCTGGAAGAGCTGGTGACCGGGGTGCGGAGGGTCCGAGAGGATTTTGCACGCCCTTGTCTTAGTTCTGGCAGCGTGCAAGTCCTCAATGGTGGGTAGGGGGGTACCGACAATCCTTTCAGCAGTTTTGATTGTCCGTTGCAGTCGGAGTTTGTCCTTTTTTGTAACAGCACCAAACCAGACTGTGATGGAAGAACACAGGATTGATTCGATGACCGCTTTGTAGAACTGTCTCAGCAGCTCCGGTGGCAGGCCATGCTTTCTCAGAAGCCGCAGGAAGTACATCCTCTGCTGGGCCTTTTTGAGGACGGAGTTGATGTGGTCGCCCACTTCAGGTCCTGAGAGATTGTAATTCCCAGGAACTTGAAGGTCTCGACTGTTGACACAAGGCAGCTGGACAACGTGAGGGGCAGCTGTGGCGAAGGATGCCTCCTGAAGTCCACGATCATCTCTACAGTCTTGAGCGTGTTCAGCTCCAGGTTGTGTCGGCCGCACCACAGCTCCAGCCGCTCCACTTCCTGTCGATATGCAGAATCGTCACCGTCCTTGAGGAAGCCGATGACAGTGGTGTCTTCTGCAAACTTCAGGAGTTTGACAGTCGGGTTCGCTGAGGTGCAGTCGTTCGTGTAGAGAGAGAAGAGCAGCGGAGAGAGGACACAACCTTGGGGCGCCCCAGTGCTGATGCTGCGTGTGGATGAGGTGGCCTCCCCCAGCCTGACCTACTGTGTCCTGCCCGTCAGAAAGCTGTAAATCCACTGGCAGATGGCAGGTGAGACGCTGAGCTGGAGAAGCTTGGATGAAAGGAGTTCAGGGATGATGGTGTTGAACGCTGAGCTGAAGTCCACGAACAGGATCCTCGCGTTGGTCCCTGCACTGTCGAGGTGTTCTAGGATGAAGTGCAGTCCCATGTTGACTGAATCATCCGCAGACCTGTTCGCTTGGTAGGCAAACTGCAGGGGGTCCAGCAGGGGACCTGTGACACTCTTGAGGTGGTCCAGCACGAGACATTCAAAGGACTTTATGACCACAGATGTCAAAGCGACAGGCCTGTAGTCATTCAGACCCGAGATTGCAGGTTTCTTGGGGACTGGAATGATGGTGGAGCATTTGAAACAGGATGGAACTTCGCACATTTCCAGAGATCTATTGAAGATCTGAGTGAAGACTGGAGCGAGCTGGTCCGCGCAGACTTTGAGGCAGGATGGGGACACATGGTCCGGGCCTGCCGCTTTGTTAATCTTTTGTTGTTTGAAGATGCGTCTCACATCCTGTTCATGGATGGTTAACGCAGAAGTCAGAGGTGTGATTGTGGTCGCGGGTGCGGCCGGGAGGGTGTGTGGTGTGAAACTGTCCCTTTCAAATCTGCAGTTGAAGGTATTCAAGTCGTTGGCTAGTGTGCTATTGTTCTCAGCTTGGGGGGATCATCAGCAATTGGAATGCATGCCAGACTGATTTAGAGTCGTTTGAGCTAAACTGTTTTTCCAACTTTGCTGCATAGATCCTCTTTGCAATGTTAATTTCTTTAGTCAGCTGGTTTCTAGCTCGATTATACAGGGCCCTGTCCCCGCTCTGATATGCGTCCTCCTTAGCTTGGCGAAGCTGCTTAAGTTTAGCAGTGAACCACGGCTTGTGGTTGTTGAATGTGCGAAATGATTTTGTTGGTACACAAACCTCTTCACAGAAACTGATATAGGATGTGACAGTGTCCGTATATTCATCCAGGCTGCCAGCTGAATTTTCAAAGACACTCAGTCTGTGCAGTCTAAACAGCTTTGAAGTTCCATCTTGGCTTCATTGGTCCACTTTTTCACTGTTTTCACTGTAGGCTTCGCGCATTTAAGTTCTTGCCTGTACGTCGGTATTAAGTGAATTAAGCAGTGATCAGACGAGCCCAGGGCTGCACGAGGTATAGCACGGTATGCGTTTTTTACCGTAGTGAAGCAGTGGTCTAAAGTATTATTTTCCCTGGTAGGACAGTCGATGTGCTGCTTGTATTTAGGGAGTTCGTGGTTGAGTTTAGCTTTGTTAAAGTCCCCGAGAATAATGAGGGGTGAGTCCGGGTGTTTTTTTTAAATTTCGTTGACTTGTTCGGCGAGCGTTAGCAGTGCGGCGTTCGTGTTAGCTTGAGGCAGTATGTAGACTCCAGCCAGTATCAATGATGCGAACTCACGTGGCGAGTAGAATGGTTTACAGTTTAAAAATAGCGACTCCAAATGCGGGGTGCAGTTTGTGCTGAGCACCGTGACGTCCGTACACCATTTTTCGTTGATATAGAGGCATATCCTGCCACCCTTTGTTTTCCCTGATGATTCCATGTCGCGGTCCGCTCGATGAATGTGGAAGCCGGGAAGCATGACGCCGCCATCGGGTACAGCGTCGCAAAGCCAGGTCTCCGTGAAGCACATGGCCGCGGAACGTCCGAAGTCTTTACTGGTCTTTAACAGAAGATGAAGCTCGTCCATTTTGTTGGGTAGGGAGCGTACATTCGCGAGGTGGATCGACGGGAACGCCAATCTGTTTCCTCTCTTGCGGAGTTGCACCTGAATGCCGGCCCGTTTCCCTCTGTGGCGCCGCTTCCGTCTCCATGCGCCGAAAACCGCGGACGCCGCTCCGGTGAGTAACTCGGGGAAAAAACTGAGCGGATTTGCGAAAGTTGGTGACAGAAAGTCCAGAGTAGCCTCCTTGATGGTTAGCAGGTCTCCCCTTGTGTAAGTGAGTCGTGTAAGGTCTCCAAAGACGGACGAAAAACACAAAAACAAAAACAATACCAGAGAGCGCGTTACCGATGCGACCACACTGGTAGGCGCCTTCTTGGATATCTCTATATCTATATATATAGCTCAACAATTCAGAACTAAGTTGTTCTCAGCCTTTGCACATTTTCCGCACTTACCTTCAAACATATTGTATTTAAAACACTCCCTATCATTTCATTGGAACAAGGAGTGGTTAGATTAAAATGGCCATGCAGAGCATTTGCATCAGAGTTAGTTTCGGAACAAAAATAAACTTTCCCTTCAAACTCTCTGGATAAGACATGTCACTTATGCACGTGCACCAAGCACATCATTTGAAGGGGACATATGAGGTAAAAGTGGCTTTTTGTTAGTATACAAATTGACACGAATAGAGAGTGGCTGGATCCAAGAGCAGTTGGAGGCAGATGTGAAAGGATGAATAGTTTATTGATGAAAGGTAATGGCGATGGTCTTAGGCGGGTTGGCAGGCGGCGGTGTGGACAGGTTGCAGGTAGTGGTGAGGACAGGCGGATGGCTTGGCGGGAGGAATTACGTGGATCACGAACACGGGTGGGGGGGGGAACACACTGGAACAAGGAGACACAGGAGTCAAAAAGGGAACGAGGAATAGGGTGACTTAGTGAGGTAAAAGGGCCGCGGTACCACTGAAAGTAACTGCAGGCAGTGAGCCACATAGAAGTCGTCCAAAAGGGTATGATCGAGTATTAGTTTCCGGGAAATCCACGACCGCTCCTCCGGCCCATACCCTTCCCAGTCGACTAGGTACTGGAACCCCCTCCCCTTAGGCCTCACCTCGAGGATGCTCGACACCGTGAACGCCGGATTGTCGTCAATAATCCGGGGGGTTGGAGGGGGTTCGGCTGGAGGGCTCAGGGCGCAGGTGGAGACAGGCGTAAGCAACGAGACGTGGAAGGTTGGGTGAATTTTCAAGGACAGTGGAAGCTTCAACCGGACGGAAGTGGGATTGATGATTTTGGTAATCGGGAAAGGACCAATGAAACGGGGAGTGAGCTTACGGAATTCAGTCTGAAGTGGGAGGTCGTGAGAAGAAAGCCAGACAGATTGGCCCACCTTGTATTCGGGCGTCGGGGAGCGATGACGGTCCGTGAGCTGTTTGTTGCGTGCGGCGGACCGGGTCAATGCCGCATGGACGTCATTCCATACAGCCCGGATCCGCTGGAGATGATCCTTGACTGCGGGGACTGCCACTGCCCGCTCCTGCTCCTTGAACAATGGCGGTTGGTAACCATAGCAAGCCATGAATGGGGACATACCGGTAGCGGAACTGATGAGGGAGTTGTGGGCGTACTCAATCCACGGGAGGAATGAGCTCCAGGAGGAGGGGTTGCGTGCGGCAACACAACAGAGGGCTGATTCTAGGGATTGGTTTGCCCGCTCCGTCTGGCCGTTGGGCTGCAGATGATTTCCCGATGACAAGCTGGCTGCTGCGCCCACCGCTTTACAGAATTCCTTCCACACCAGGGATAAGAACTGAGGACCTCTGTCAGAGACAATATCGATGGGAATACCGTGTAGTCTAAAGACATGCTGGACAAGGAGGTCAGTAGTTTCAAAGGTGGATGGTAGCTTGGGGAGAGGTATGTAATGGACAGATTTGGAAAAACGATCGACAATGGTGAGAATGACAGTTACCTTCAGAAGGAGGTAGACCGGTAACTAAGTCCAGAGCAATATGGGACCAAGGGCGGCTAGGGATAGGCAATGGACGAAGCAGCCCAGCTGGGGGTAAGTGTGAAGACTTCCCTCGGGCACAGACGGAGCAGGCTTGGACAAACTCCCGGGTGTCTTGAACAAGGCTGGGCCACCAGAAATCCTGCCGGATTAACTGAATGGTGCGGATGATGCCAGGATGTCAGGTGAGTTTGGAGGTATGAGCTCACTGACGAACGTCAGAGCGTGCAGAATCTGGTACAAACAGGTGGTTTGGAGGCCCAGTCTTGGGATCCGGGTGAGTTTTCTGGGCCTCCTTAACCACCAGTTCGATTTGCCAAGTGGCAGCACCAATGAAGCACGAGGAAGGAAGAATGGGTTCCGGTTTGTCAGGGCTGGTGGGGGGTGAGTAAAGTCGAGACAGGGCATCAGGTTTGCCGTTTTTGGAGCCAGGACGGAAGGAGAGATTGAAATTAAGCCCAGCGAGCTTGTCGGGGGTTAAGGCGTTTGGCGGAACGAAGGCAAGCGAGATTCTTCTGGTCTGTCCAAATGATAAATTGTTGTTCAGTCCCCTCCAACCAGTGCCTCCACTCTTCCAAGGCCCATATAATGCCCAGTAGCTCTCGGTTGCCGACATTGTAGTTCCTCTCGGCAGGGGACAGGCGACGGGAAAAAAAAGGCACAGGGGTGGAGTTTCTGGGTCGTGGGGTCCCGAAGAATGGGCGCACTGGTGAACAGGGTCTTGATGCTTGGGATGCTGCCGGGGTCCAACGAAAGAGGGAGCTGGCGGATGTGAGGCCAGTGAGGGGAATAGCGACCTTGCTGTAATCACGGATAAACCGACGGTAGAAATTGGCAAAACCAAGGAAACGTTGTAGTTCTTTGCGGGTGGTGGGAGTGGGCCAGTTAATGACTGCATGGATCTTGGCAGGGTCGGGTTGTAGTTGACCTTTGGAGATGACATAGTCCAGGAAGTGTACGGAGGAGAGGTGGAATTCACACTTTTCATGTTTAACATATAGCCGGTTTTCAAGGAGACGCTGAATGACTTGGCGTACATGGAGGCGGTGTTCTTCGGGGGAGCGGGAGAAAATGAGGATGACTGTGCAGGAGGCGGGTGTGAAGCTGACGGCGCTGCGCTCTGAGTGGGAGGGTTTTCGCGCCAGCGAACCCCCCTCTCTCGTGTACGCTCTCGCAGTCTGTTATCCAGATGGATGGAAGGCCGATAAGATCCTCAAGAGAGGAGGGCTCGTCCCGGACTGCTAGCTCATCCTTGAGCTGCTCGGAAAGGCCATTGGAAAAAATCCCCCTAAGTGCCGCGTCATCCCACCCACATTCACCTGCCAATATCCAGAACTCTACGGAATATTCCGCTGCAGAATTAGCGCCCTGCGTGAGTGTGAGGAGACGACGGGTGGCTTCTTTTCCCTAAACAGGGTGATCGAACACTTTCCGAAGTTCATCGGAAAAGGAATTGAATGAGTGGAGTACCGGGGAGGAGTTTAGCCATAAGGAAGTGGACCATTTAGCTGCTTTGCCGCGGAGGAGGTTAGTGACATACGCTACTTTGGATTGTTCGGTGGGATAACTGTATTGTTGAAGGTTGAAAACGAGTGAGCAATTGAGTAGAAACTGGCTACATGCACCTAGGTCCTTGGAGTAGGGCTCGGGCAGCGGAACATGAGGTTCTTTATACAGGAGACATGGTGGCGCTGAGGCTGCGGACTCGGAAGGCGTACTTACAGGTGGCTGGTTAGCAAGCATCGTTGAAGAAAGGAGGGATACCTGTTGTGTGAGGGAGTGTACGGATTCCGTGAGTTCTTGGAGAGTTCTTGTTTTCCTATGTGGGCTCCTTGGAGAGTGAGTGCGTTCATCAGTGCCTCCGGAGTTGCTGGGTCCATATAGGCCGAAGTATTCTGACACAAATAGAGAGTGGCTGGATCCAAGAGCAGTCAGAGGCAGATGTGAAAGAATGAATAGTTTATTGATGAAAGGTAATGGCGATGGTCCTAGGTCGGTTGGCAGGCGGCAGTGTGGACAGGTGGCAGGTAGTGGTGAGGACAGGTGGCTGGCTTGGCGGCAGGAATTACGTGGATCAGAAACACGGGGGGGGGGGAAACACACTGGAACAAGGAGACACAGGAGTCAAAAAGGGAACGAGGAATAGGGTGACTTACGTGAGGTAAAAGGGCTGCGCTACCACTGAAAGTAACTGCAGGCAGTATATGACACAAATAGTTGTGTGTCACAAGTGCCTGCCCAACCATAAAGTATCAGACTAGAGTGTTCCCCATATCTTTGCAGCTTTCATTTGGAATCTATCCTCTGTTATTTGCTGAAAAACACGCATATTTGCTGTTTTTTGTGCTCAGGCCAAAACCTTGTTAAATTTAAAAGTGGTACTTTGTCCACATCTTGTGGCATCTTATAGGAAATTATACAACTTTTTGGAGAGGAGGTAAAATACTTGGGGATTTTTGCTACTCACAGCAGGGCTCAATTGCGGGGATTACTGTATGTCTGAATACAGTAATCAATGACCAAACCTCTCTCAATTTTGATGCCATCTTCAAGCCACTGTACAAAAGCAGTACGAAAACCAAAAGCTAAGCAGAGCAGCTGTGTTTAGTGTTTGCTAATAGGGTAAGCTTCTGATAAACTGCACAGACT
The DNA here is from genome assembly GCF_024500385.1 of Phyllopteryx taeniolatus. Classification (NCBI taxonomy): domain Eukaryota; kingdom Metazoa; phylum Chordata; class Actinopteri; order Syngnathiformes; family Syngnathidae; genus Phyllopteryx; species Phyllopteryx taeniolatus. The sequence goes on along the minus strand of NC_084502.1, from coordinate 50,486,949 downwards.
CAAATGGTTTGGCAATGTGTCCGCTGCATGCTCCACATGCATGGATCTGCGACACTAATAAGTAGAGTGTATGAAATGTACCTCCTCCAATGAAAACACAATACATGCTTTTACTGTCTTTAATTGCGTTTCTCTTCACACTTGTGCACAAGTAACCGATCGCCTCGTCACAACCTCGTAGCTCTGTCACCGATCATCAAGGTGACCCAAAACAATACTTGAAAAGTGTACAGTAGTTAGAGCAGGATGATTATGGCAACAATAATAATCACTATTCTTTTTCATTGATATTGAAATGGGCAGCACGGTAGGCGACTGGTTAGTAAGTTTGCCTCACAGGCAGGCGGGGCCGGAATTTGAACCCCGGTCCTCAGAACTGTGAGGCAGATGTGCTAAGCAGTCACAAAAGTGCAAGAATAAGAACAACCACAGATAAATTAGTCATAAATAAACAATATCATCACCATCATCATAAATACCCTATCTACATGCACTACTGTAAAACAAAAAACACCAAAAACATTACTTCTCAAAAAAAAATTCATAACAAAACAGGGTTGACCACATAATACTCTAAAAAATCTGGTATTTGGCTAAGAACAACATTCTGTTCATTTGGTCTGGCTTCAGTGATCAATGAAGGCTGAAAATGTTTAAATCCACCCATCCATTTTGTACCGCTTATCATGATCAGGGTCATGGGTGATCTGGAGTTAATCCCAGCTGACTTTTGGCGAGAGGCACAGTACATGCTGGACTGGTAGCCAGTTCTTAAACATATTGAATTCAACCAAGCTCCAGCACGTGTCAGAACTCTGTTCTGTGCTGTGATTGGTCAGGTTGAAGGTCCCGTGGACCGTCCTGTAACCAAACCAAGAAAACAGGTTAGCTGACTTGTGGGTCCTACGGTACCCAGCATGACAATGGTTTGATGGTATGATTTTTCTAAAGTCACACTTCTTGAATTTTATTTATTTTTTTTAATGGCTGCTTTCTCTAGACAAAAGTTTAATACATGTATATAATTTATTTATACAAATATGATAGCTGTAAAAACAAACAAAACCTAAACATCGAACATTGTCGTCTTTGGTGGCTCTGTGGTGACATCTTGTGTTCAACAAAAAATGGTAAATGGACTGCACTTACGTAAAGTATATAGCGCTTTATCTACACTATCACCGTGCACAAAGCGCTTTACAAAGCCTCACATTCACCCACTCACATACACATTCATACACCAATGTGCGACTGCTGCCATCCAAGGCGGTGATGTTTAAAGTTCCTACGGTCGCTTTGTCACAGTCCCCTTCTCCATTCACCCGAGCAGAGCCGAATGAAGAAGTAGGTTGCACATATACCGGATTCAATCTGTGTCTGTTACAACCATAGATATGAACATTGGTACATATATTTTTGCGGATTTTCAAAATGTTCTGTATTGAGAGCACACACTTTGGCACTGACAAAAAAAGTAATCTTCATGGTTCAGAAATGAGCAAGTTATGACTGTATTCCAATGTTCATGGCAACATGGCAGTCAGTCGGGCTGCTGCAGCACGCTGGCGTATCTAGTTTTCTTTTCATATCTGTGGTTACAACAGCATCAGTTCGCAATGAGACGCCACTAACATAACAGGTAGAGGGTATTTACTTGACAAAAACAAAATTGGGGGATAAAAAAAACAAACAATCAATTGATAATAATTATTCTGCTACGCTAATGCTAAATGGCTATATTGTGTGTGTGACCTCCTGGTAAGCAGCATGCAAGTTTCAGTATAAGATACAAGATACCTTGATTGTCAATTCTACAATATGCGTGACACATACAGAGGATTGAAATTATGGTACTCAAGGGCCCACGTGCTACAAAAGACGGTATAAATAAAAAACATCAGTATAAAGAAGCTAAATAAAACTATGGTATATACAGTATAAAAAGTATAAATTAAATGTGCATATATCAAAGATTAGGAGACATGTGCGACATAGTCAAAGTCTGAGTACCAAGGCACATAAAGATTTACAAATTAGAAGGCACTGTGGGGAGGTCTGCGCATGTATGTGCATGCGCATGTGCGCGGGGGTTCAGAGTTCAGAGTTCTGGTGGGCAGAGGACAAGAGACGTAGAGGGGGGAGAGCAGGCAGAGAGTTCTGGTTCCTGACAGCCTGATGAATAAAACTGTCTTTAAGTCAGCTGGTCCTGGCCCGCAGACTCTGCAGTCTCCTCCCAGATGGCAGCAGACTGAAGGGGCTGTGTGATAGATGTGTGACATTCCTCGCTATGAGGAGGGCTTTGCGGGTGAGGCGGGTGCTGTAAATGTCCTCCAGGGAGGGAAGAGAGGTTCCGATGATCTTCTCAGCTGCCCTCACTATGCGCTGGAGAGTCTTGCGGCAGGATGTGGTGCGGGCCCAATAGTGAACACGCACACAAACACACGCACGCACGCACACACACACACACACACACACTCACTCGCGAAGAAGGAAGGAAGAGGTGGGGCCCTGAGAGGAAGTGGGAACACAAGGAAAAAACACAACCCATTCACAAGGAACTTCCTCTTTTATCACACACATTCAAATGTGCACGTGCATGTGAGCATGTGCGTGTGTGCCTTCAGGTTCCAATGAAAGACTCTGTTGAGGCTTGTTCAGAACCCACGTTTGCCAATAAAGCTCATTTAAAAACACAAACACACAAAACATACTCAGCAAGCTTTAATTGTATCACCTGACTGACGCTCATGCTTTCATCACTCAGCCTTTAATATACATACACACACTAGAGTCTATCTGATGTCTTCTTGCCATCAGCCATACTCTTCATCACCATGGCAACATGGTCCATTACCATGGCAGCGTCAACCATTGGAGACCTATGTGCTTTTAAGAAAAATCAGATGGTTTTGAATGGATTTTAGATTAGATACCATTCCTCATGCGTGAATGTGGGGGGGCTTTTTGCCCTTGATGCCCAAGGTGCCCCTTTGTCAATCTTTTTTTTAAATTTTATTTTTCTTAACGTGTGCGCGAGTGTGTGTAAGCCTGTCTGGGGCCTTTCATCAAAAAAATCTAATTTAACCGTGTTGAAAATAAGTTATAATTTATTAAGTGGGTTCAAATCCCCTGCGATTGGCTGGCAACCAGTTCAGGGTGTACCTTGCCTCTCACCCGAAGATAGCTGGGATAGGCTACAGCACGCCCGCGACCCTAGTGAGGAGAAGCGGCTCATAAAAGGATGGATGGATGGATGGATGGATGGCATTTTCCTTTTATGATATTGGTTGGGGTGGCACGGTGGGCGACTGGTCAGAGCGTCTGCCTCACAGTTCTGAGGACCGGGGTTCAATCCCCGGCCCCGCCTGTGTGGAGTTTGCGTGTTCTCCCCGTGCCTGCGTGGATTTTCTCAGGGCACTCCGGTTTCATCCCACATCCCAAAAACATGCAGGTTAATTGACAACTCTAAATTGCTCGTAGGTGTGAATGTGAGTGTGAATGGTTGTTTGTTTGTATGTGCCCTGCGATTGGCTGGCAACCAGTTCAGGGTGTACCCCGCCTCCTGCCCGATGATAGCTGGGATAGGCTCCAGCACTCCCGCGACCCTCGTGAGAAGCAGCAGCTCGGAAAATGGATGGCTGGATGGATATTGGTTGGGTAAATTCAGTCCACCTCAGGAGTGTTATGAATGTTTTGTTGAGATATTCTATTTACTGTCCTGCAGAAGGTGCTTAATTAATGTGTCAAAACTTTACACTGTAAAAAACTAAATCTATATAATTACAAAGTAATTGAGGGCAGAGAAGCAATCCTATGCCATGGATGGAGAATGAAAGGTAGACCGCCATGTAAAATCAATTTCTCAATTGTGTTTCATTGAAAATGAAAACTGTTCTAGAGAATACATTTACTAACATGTACAGAGCTGCAGGCATGACATGGGACTTTTATTTTGGCCACAACATAGTTGTGGGATGCACACAAAATGCTAATACTTGACCCAAAAAATGAACTAGACACCTGGAATCTCTGGTCTGAATGACAACAGGCCCTGTTGCCCTGACATCTGTGGTCATGAAACCCTTTGAACGCATCCTGTTGGACCACCTCAAGAGCGTCACAGGACCCCTACTGGACCCCCTGCAGTTTGCCTACCGAGCAAACGGGTCTGTGGATGACGCAGTCAACATGGGACTGCACTTCATCCTAGAACACCTCGACACCGCGGGAACCTATGCGACGATCCTGTTTGTGGGTTTCACCTCTGTGTTCAACACCATCATCCATAAACTCCTCCAGCTCAGCGTCTCACCTGCCATCTGCCAGTGGATTTACAGCTTCCTGACGGGCAGGACACAGCAGGTGAGGCTGGGGGAAACCACCTGAAGTTTGCAAACGACACCACACTCATTGGCCTGATCAAAGACGGTGACGAGTCTGTGTATCGACAGGAAGTGGAGCAGCTGGAGCTGTGGTGCGGCCGACACAACCTGGAGCCGAACACGCACAAGACTGTAGAGATGATCGTGGACTTCAGGAGGCATCCTTCGCCACAGCTGCCCCTCACGCTGTCCAACTCCCCTGTGTCCACCGTCAAAACCTTCAAGTTCCTGGGAATTCCGGTCTCTCAGGACCTTAAGTGGAAGACCACCATCAACTCCATCCTCAAAACGTCCCAGCAAAGAATGTACTTCCTGCGGCTTCTGAGGAAGCACGGCCTGCCACAGTATCTGTTGAGGCAGTTCTACACAGCAGTAATCGAATCAGTCCTGTGTTCATCCATCACAGCCTGGTTGGATGCTGCCAAAAAAAAGGACAAACTCCGACTGCAACAGACAATCAGGACTGCCGGAAAAATTATCGGTACCCCCCTACCCACCCTTGAGGACTTGCACGCTGCCAGAACTAAGACAAGCAACTAAGACATGCAAAATCCTCTTGGACCATTCAAGTCCTGGTCACCACCTCTTACAGCTCCTTCCCTCAGGTAGGCTCTATCGAACAATGCAAACTAAAATCAGAAGACATTCCAACAGCTTCTTCCCTCTTGCCTTTAAATTGCTAGAGGCTAAGTGACTCTTTGTAGTGTGTTTTTATGTTTAAAAAGTATTTATTGTCAATTGTCATTGTATTGTTGTACGAGAGCGGCTCCAACTACCGGAGACAAATTCCTTGTGTTTTGTTTACATACTTGGCAAATAAAGAAGATAATGCTTCTGATTCAAAACAAGTGTAATTTGTGCACAAAATACTAATTAGTGGGTTTGTTATCATTCTGATTAACAACTAAGCAAATGATGCGCACCTTTGCTAGAAACTGCAATTCCTGGTGTCCTTAAGGCAAGTGTCTTTTTTTATTCTGTTTTCATGAATAGCCTGCAATGCTTTGCTAAGGCGTTTCAGACTCTTGTTCCATGTGCCCCCCTTTTACCTTTGACCGCCTGCCCTCATGTGTAAACTTAACACAAACACAAAGAACACAGAGATAATTTAAAAAAAATTATTGTTTTCTGAACAGTACACAAACACAAAACATGGAACACAAACAGATAGAAAACAGAGCGATACAACACAAAGACATGAGACGTCACGTGAGACGTTCCTGGGAAAACCTCCTGGAGAGTAAAGAGAATTCATCTTCAACAACACACCCAAACATGTGAGTTAACAGTGTGTAACATGTAGATTGTTCGGAAGAGTTTGTCCAACATACAGATTGTGTGTGCGTGTGTTTGTGTATGTCTGTGCCACTCGATGTCCTCACAAAGACAGGAATAAATGTGTGTGTGTGTGTGTGTGGCTTTCACAGGGAGTGGTTGCGAGGAACCAGCCGCTTTATGGATTATTAATAACACCTGCAGCTACACACACACACACACACACACTAGTCTCCCCCCCCCCCCCACACACACACACAAGTACACACAGAGAGCGACACGGTTGGTGTGATGTGTGAGTATGTACCCTGGGGGATGGGGAGTTGGAGGGTTCTCTGCATTTGGTGATCTTAAGGACGCTTCATTCACACGCTTTTGTGTGTGTGTGTGTGTGTATGTGTTATAACTGGTTGGGGGATGGGCCACGCCCTAATCTGGGATCAACAATAAGGCAACACTCCATTTTGTGACTTTCTGGTTTGTCTCCACTCTTCTGTTCAGGCAAGGTGGATGACATTCAACATCCAGTGGCAGGAACAGTCCAAAATCACTAATCACCAAAGCAGGTGATCATGTGACAAAAGCAGTGACACACAATGTACACACCCTCGTCATTTCTGGACATTTACTGCTCGTTAGCTGAAATGAAATGATAGGATGACATCATCCAAATCACATTAAAGTGAAAGAATTGGTGCACAACAATTGAAACAAGAACTGAACTTCAACTACAGAGAGAGAGACAGAGAGAGCGAGAGTTAGAGAGAGAAGGGGGGGACAAGGACAGAGACAGAAAGATACTTTAGTCATTACTCATCCTGTGAGGAAAATTAAATATGCACATCCAAAGATATGTGCGCGCGCGCACACAAACACACACACACACATACACACACACACACAAAAACACAAACCCCAATGGTCCTAGCACAGATGAGCAGGGGGCGGCTGGGCATCCCTGAGGAATCAAACCAGCACCTCTTTCATCTCTCACACACATACACACACGTGAGCTCTGTGTCCCTTTGAAGTTGTTCTGCAGGAGCGCCATACTTTCCCCTTGTGAAAACACACGCAACAGCATTAGGACATTCCTGTTGGCAAAACACAAGTGGCAGAGCACATGTGAGTCCGTGTGACTTCCTGTCCAGTGTGGTTAATGTCATGCATCAATGCCTCATTGTGACGGAGGCATGAGACAATCATCTTGTCACAAATGTCACAAAAGTGCAAGAATGACCAGTGAACATAAAAAAGACTTTTTTATTTTATTTTTTTAATTTATAAAAAAAATAATAATAATAAAAAAATAAAAACAAATCAGATGTGTCATGATTCAAGCCTCCTTCAAATTCTGGCTTTTTTAGCGTAGGACACTCCGCTATCGTGCTTCCTAGCCTCGCACATCCCAATATTCTTTGCATGCCACCGCCCGGTATGTAAAGCAAACGGTTCTAAGTCCTCCCAGTGTGGGAAGAGAGACAATGCCTGAGAACTGAAGCTATATTATCACTGTTGCACTTTGTTTTACAGGGACTATTTGAGTGTTTTCTTGAATTAAAAAAATCTGACAGTAGTCAGCCATGGGTGCAACCAGTGAAATTAAATGCAGCTTTCCAAAATCTCATGGTTTAACAAGGCGGCAATTACTTTTCCAGATACATTGGGTATAAAAAGTCTACACACCCCTGCCCTGTTCAAATACCACATTTTTGTGCTATAAAAAAGCGCCTCTGACTAACACTAAAAGTTCAGCTGTTTTATGCTTTTCTTGACATTTTTGTAGTCACATCTTATAGCATATAAACAGTGATCTGCATTGAGCTTCCACAGCATCAACGGCATCTCATTGTTCAAAGATGTCAGTCAGGATAAGGTTACAAAAGAATTTCCAATGCATTACATATACCATGGAACACAGTGACAACAGTAGAGAAAATATGGCACAACAGTGACATGATCAAGAACTGGATGTCCCTCCAAAATTTATGAAAAGACGAAAAGGAAATTGGTCAGCAAGACTGCTTAGAGGCCAACAGCAACATTTAAGGAGCTGCGCAAATTTCTGGCAAGTAATGACTGTTTAGTCCATGCGACAACAATCTCCCGTCTTCTTCATATGGCTGGGCTATGGAGTAGGGTGACAAAACGGAACACTTATCTTACAAAGAGAGCCTGGCTACATTTTACAAAACACTAGGGATGTAACGATACATCCACTACATCAATGGATCGATTTATAGTCCTACAATCATCCAACTACATCGATCTGTGCTCGGCAAATTGGCCTCCCGGAAGACATAAAATTGTTTTAAAAAGTAATCAATCGATTGTATCATCCATCCATCCATTTTCTGAGCCGCTTCTCCTCACTAGGGTCGCGGGCGTGCTGGAGCCTATCCCAGCTGTCATCGGGCAGGAGGCGGGGTACACCCTGAACTGGTTGCCAGCCAATCGCAGGGCACATAGAAACTAACAACCATTCGCACTCACAGTCATGCCTACGGGCAATTTAGAGTCTCCAATTAATGCATGTTTTTGGGATGTGGGAGGAAACCGGAGTGCCCGGAGACCCCGCACCTCAGAACTGTGAGGCTGACGCTCTAACCAGTCGGCCACCGTGCCGCCTCGATTGTATCAATGATAACTTGATTAAGCTGTGATGCAATCACCAAAACGCCGGCACTACTGGCAGACAAAACATCCTGGTGGCAGAAGAGAAGCCGCGGCGAGCATTATGGTGCAGTGTGAGGAAACACTTTTCCTTTTCCAAAGATGGAAATGTTCTAAATGAGTCACAAGCTGTTTCTCCAACCACCTACGAAGGTGCCATGGGAATTTCACACAATGGCGCCTGTAGTCCAGGTGAGTGAAAAGAATCAGCTTGTTAACTCAATTTGAAGTTAATTGCCTAATTCAACAAAATAATTTATTTAGCTTTGATAAATAAATAACATTTTGTTATGATTACGTAAAGAAATTGATTTGACTATGTGTAATGACTATCACTGAGTAAGCCAATTCATTTTGTGAAAGTAATTTAGAACTTTAGCAAATTCAAATAAGGTCCCACTACACCACAGCGCAAGGTAAAAAAAAAATAAATAAATAAATTTTCACTACTGATTAATGCCTCAAGGATTACAACAGCATAGTGTGTAATGTGGTTGAATGTTTGGTGGTGCGGCACGGTGAGCGACTGGTTAGAGCGTCAGCCTCACAGTTCTGCGGACCCGGGTTCCATCCCTGCTCCCGCCTGTGTGGAGTTTGCATGTTCTCCCCGTGCATGCGTGGGTTTTCTCCGGGCACTACGGTTTCCTCCCACATCCCAAAAACATGCACGCTAATTGAAAACTCTAAATTGCCCGTAGGTGTGAATGTGAGTGCGAATGGTTGTTTGTTTGTATGTGCCCTGCGATTGGCTGGCAACCAGTTCAGGGTGTACCCCGCCTCCTGCCCGATGACAGCTGGGATAGGCTCCAGCACGCCCGTGACCCTAGTGAGGAGAAGCGGCTCAGAAAATGGATGGATGGATGGATAGATGTTTGGTGGTGGCCGGAGGGGCCCTAGGTGCAGAATGGCAAACACGCTTCTGTCAGACTACCCTCGGGCAGCTGTGGCTACATACGTTAATAGTTTACCACCACTAGGGTGTGAATGTGAACTGAATGAACGTGTGCAATTACAAAGCGTCTTTGGGTGTCTTGAAAAGCGCTCTATATGTATGCATTATTACTTTACAATAGCGTGCTTCAGGCTACATGGCAACACGAACCCAAAACTCATCCTCCACTACTGGCTGAAAAACTCTACCCTAACCCTTGCTAAACAGTACCGTGTATACCAGTTGTGAACGGGTTTTTAGTACTGTTCACTCCCAAAACATACGTGGTAGGTTGATTGAAGACTCTAAATTGCCCGTAGGTGTGAATGGTTGTTTGCTTATATGTGCCCTGTGATTGGCTGTCCACCAGTTCAGGGTGTACTGGGTGAATGCTCCCAGTGTTTACCACCACCAGCCTGGCAGCGTGCCCGTGCACGCTGTCCCATGCCCAATTGCGTGCACTGGCCGCCAAAGGTTTCGCAAAACAAAAACACCCTCCCTCGAAAACACAAATGTCTTCTTCAAAAACGAACCGCTGCAGATGGAATTAGCGGGAGCTACGTGCGACACGCGTGCGACACGCGTGCGACTGACACACAACGTTTTGGCAATGTTAAACCCGACAACCAAAAGAAGTCCAACCAATCTCGGCTCGGGTATATCAATGGTCCACGTAACCAACAACGCCAATCCAAGGATAGATCTAAATCATGGAATAACCGTAAGTCGAATTTGCGCCAAAACTACACGTCGAAACAGGGTACACGCAATGACCAGCCTACATCTGACTCGTCTAACCAAGACCCTAAAACGACTAGTGACAATTGGGATAAGGACCCCCGAGCTCACAGCTCCCAAAGGGAACTTAGTGTTGTGGCAGAAGAATTACTTGAGGTACTCCGCAGCCTGTCCAAAGACAAAAAGCGAAACCCATCATTATGACTAGGCCTGACTGAGTCGAACAAAGCCACAGAGGATGCGACAGGTCAACCGGGGAACCTCCGTTGTTCCCCTAACGACCTGTCCAATCCCTCTGTGACCCCGGACGACCCCACGATGACCTCACCTTAGCGGACCACTTTGTGACGACCAATCCCTACACCCCTCTCGTGATGTCTTAGTCATCAGACTAGACCCAGGGGAGGCCCCGTGACATTACGCTACTGAATAACGTTCTGCCATTCCGACAGCTTTTGGGCGAACTAACTGTTGAAGGTACTTCTCGGTTCTATTTAACCGTTACACTTGAACTTGTCCGTGAAGCTCCGATTGACCCCGCAGCAGACATCACTGTTATGTCCCATGCTGTGTTCAATCAGCTTTGGACATTGCTAGAAGCCAGTGGCCAGGACCTCCAACTGCAATGCTGCGCACTAACTATCCACGTATTCTTAGTGACTAACACCGAACTAAACAGCTTAACAATGCTCCACTGGACAACTGGCCCCATGACGTTAGTCGATCCGGTCTACGCGTCGCCAATTGAATCAGTCCCCCTGCTCATCGGCCAAGATCTCCTCTGCCGCTTCGAGCAACTAATTGATTACAAAAATCTTCTGCTTTGGGCACAGGTGGAACAGGCTTTATCACCAACAACTCGGGAACTGTCCTCAGACCGGTGCCTGGTATTGGACCACTCTGAGGACTGCGACCTGTCAGGCCGCACTCCTTCAAGTGACAACACCCCCCTTGACGACACCGCCAAGTCCCCTGTAGCCACCTCACCACCACTGAACCGACTTGGAGAACTCGACATGTTTCTCTGCCATCTCGTCCAACCACCGCAAGAAGAGCACTATTGCCCAAATGTTGCTGTTGGGATTAATTTGCATGACTGCCCGACGTCATCCTAGCCTTGTGGGCGGACAAATCGGCAATTTCGCAAGCACTGTTTGACACCCTACGACTGAAGCACCCTGACCTTCAATTAACACCGAAAACCTTCCGCTTTTTCTTTAATACCGCACCGCCGTCTGCGGTCACTGCAGTGGGAGTGTGTGCCCTGAACCTGCAATGGAACCTACGCTCCTTAACTCATTGCTTCCTCGTAGTCCCCAATTTGCCGCATAAAACTTACTTAGGCGCGGATGTACTTGTCTGACTAGCCATTCAAGTTGACACCATTAACAATGTTTTGTGCTCGCGCACTAACACCGATTCCCCTAACCCTGTTTTTCAACCATTAAACCTTAAGTTGGGCCAAACCATTCCGGACGCTTGCGAAGTTTTGAGCGAAGACGAAGTTATAGTAAAAGCGTCGACTGTGAGCTTCCGTATTTGGCTGGTCGTGCGCGCTATCCAATCAGTGACCGGTCCCCAAGCGTTCTTTCAGCCATCGCCAGAGTGTAATGATCTGGGTTTGTCGTTGCATGCCACACCTCCTAGACTCTTCCAGGACCACCGTGCTGCAAATTCACAACCGCATACGAAGCGACATCCCATTTGGGGTGACGAGAAAGAAGCCGCGATGAAGTCCCGAAAAGAACAGTTATGCTTTGCCCCATGTCTTGTGTACCCTGACAGTGAAAAATAATTCTTCCTCGGAGCAGGTTTCTCGGACCATTGCTTAGTGCCGGTCTTTACCAAATGTACGACCAAGACAAACGCGTTGTCGCCTATGTGAGCAAAACTCTAAACGGTCCCTAACTTAAATACTGTGACTGTGAAATAGCCTTGCTGTCCACTGTCTGGGCCATCAAGCATTTCTCCAACTACATTGGAGGCCAAAAAGTGATCATTGACACGAACCACCATTCGGTTACCTTCCTTCACAACCAACTCATTAGAGAAGGGACCGTCACCAACGCTCCTATCGCGGCCTGGCTCATGGCGTTGCAAAGCTGCAATGTTCAATTCCACTATGCTAAAAACTCCAGACTCCCCTTGGCATCGGGCTTGGCCGCCTGCCAGAACTGTCTGTCTACAGACTCGCCCACGGAACCTCCCACCCCTGCATTGCCGCTGCCTGTTTGCACACACCATCATTATTTCGATGACAATGTGTGCCGTGACATGATAACGACTTATGTGGACGGTTGTTCCTTCCTCCACCAGGCGCAGCTGTGAACTGGCGTCGGCATTGCATGGGTTGGCGACATGCCGTGGGAGCCACAACAATTCCATTTGGGCCCGCACTCCTCACAATATGCTGAATTGCCGGCATCCTAATAACTTTAATCATAGCAGTGGAACACAAAATCACCACCTTGGTGATCTGTACTGACTCAAATTATGCACGTCTCGCTTTCACCTGCCATTTACCTACATGGCAACGCAATGGGTTCCTTACGTCCCGTCGAAAACCTGTCAAACACCGCGACCTAATTGTCACATGCAACAACCTGATTAATTCGAATAACATGCATGTCTACTGGAAGAAAGTCCGAGGACACTCTCGCGTTCCGGGACCAGATAAGGTTTTTAACGACTTGACTGACTCTTTGGCAAAACAAGGTGCCCTCCTTAGCACCCTGTGGAAATTTGATGCCTCATGGCTTCCCCTCCCACCTAACCAGTCGTTAACTGTAGTCTCGAGCCGCTGGTCCATCGAAATTTCCGGAAACTCTGCTGACCATACCTGGCGCCCCTGCGTCTCATGACTTTGACTTGACCGCTCAACAATCCAGGGACCCGGCACTCACCAAGCTTTCCAATTGGCTCTTAGACTCCGACGCAAACCCTGTTGCACCCAAAGACTTGACTTCCGACCAAGACCTTGCGGACTTGTGGCTCTAGAGGGACAAGCTGCTTCTGGTCAAGGGCCTGCTCGTTTATGTCCCAGAGGACCACGCCCTACCAAGGTTTGTGCTCCCACAGAGCCAAAGGGGGGGTGATGCTGACCCACATTGTGCAGGACACCGCAGTGTTAAGGCAAAAAGCACCTGCGACAAGTACTATACTGGCCACACAAGTACAAAGATGTAGCAGCCTCCATCAAAGGCTGTCTGGTATGCTGTGAATTTATGCCAACAAACCCCAACCACAGAGCACCTCTCCAACAGAGAGGAGTTGCATTCCCCTGGTCTGACTTCCAAATCGACTGGGTGGGAGACATGAGGAAATAAATACTTCCTCACAGTCACATGAGCATTCACGAAGTGGATAGAGTGTTTACCTGCACCGACATGGCGCAAACTACTGCCTACTTGCTGATGAACCATGTGTTCTCAATATATGGGTTGCCCTCTCGGATCAACTCGGACAGGGGAACCCACTTCACCGGCGAGGTGGCTCCTTGGGATCAAGTCCCAGCTGCAGGTAGAGCATGCTAATCATTAAGCGGTGAACCTCTTAAAAAAGTTTGAGACCTCAAACCACAAAAGACTGGGATGTAAAACTCCCACTGATACTGATGGCCATCAGAGCCACTCCACATGAGTTCAGAGTGTCACCCTTCGAAATTATGACAGGAAGACGCATGAAACTGCCTCTGCACTTGTTATACCAAATTGGTGAGGCCAACATAACCACTGCCTATACGACTCACCAATAGATGACTGACCTACATGGCCATGTAAAGGCTACATTCGCCTTTGCCCAGCAGCATCTGGGGAATAGTGCGGAAGGCCAGAAGGCGTATTATGACCAGAAAGCTTCACAAGATGAATTCCTGGTAGGGGACAAGTTGTGATATTACCCGTTTGCACAACCAGGCAATACCAACCACAAAACCCTACGACCCATATCTCGTAAATTCCTCCCCCGCTGGGAGGGACCCTACGAGATTGTAAACAAACTCTCGCCCGTCGCTTACCAAATTAAAATTAACCAGGGCTGCAAAGGCACACTTTTGAAGTGGGTTCATCGAAATCAAATAAAAAGACACTATCGTCCAATGGACCCGGTGAGGAACCACCGAGTCCTTCACCAGAGACCCGACCGGAGGTCGGTCCCAACGACAAGGGACCAGTAGATCCGGTCCCACAGGAATTATAGTTTGACACAACCTATGTTTACAACACCAAACCTGATCAAGGCCTGGACTCTGGCTCGGACTCAGTGCTGGTGCTCCTTGGAAGTTTTCAACCCCCTATAAAAACTCTAAGCCGCGCCATTAAATTGACCCCAAGCCCGTAAAGTCACCTGCCTGTTCTCATTTCGTTACCAGGAAAAAATTATGCTGCTGCTGAGGCTCACGCTGTAGCTGCTTCCCGTTACTGCACAACCTGAAATTATTTGGCCGGGACCCACCTCCGGAATCTCCCTGAAGGACCAACCAGGGCTGCTTATTACCAAATGTCGAACCCACACCCAAAAAGTGTTCGTCTACCTCAAACCGCAAGAAGTATACCTGAAACACGTCGGGACGTCCACCAAAATCAGCTACGCCAGACCACTTGGTCTGACAACGCTGTCAGCCATGCCGCCTCCAACACTACACAGATGCTCCAACAATGAGAGAAATTTGCCGTCACTCAGGCCGACCTCAGCGGGATCCCCAGACGATCAAAACGCTTCGTAGGGGGCCTGCTCATGGCTGCCGCATCCCTCGACACCTTATTCAGCATAAGAACCTCTACGATCAACGCCATTATCTTAAACGCTGTTAAGAAACAGATTGCGTAACTTCAAGCCAAAATTCCTAACATCCGACGGAGCATGAATAGACAAGCCGATAACCTCCAGTCCTTCGGCGAAACACTCAAAGGCACGATCTTGGTCCTGAACACTCACAGCATCATCCTGAATCAAACTAGACAGACAATAAGCAAACTGCTGTCAATGGTCCAAACGGATTACGCTCACCCACAGATTGTTACCACATTGATGAATGACATGATACGAGAAATCTCTTCATCCATAGACAACTTAGCAATGGGTAGAATTCCTCCTTACTTGGTACCCCTTAGCCTAGTCGAAAGCATCCTTTATAGAGCTCTAGCAAGCTCCATTAGTCCTGTCCAAGCCCACTTGGCTTTTTCTCTCGGGAGTTCCACTGTCTTGTATGTCAACCCTGAGTTCCGAGAAATAGCCTTTCTGGTTACTCTCCCAATTATCGACTCTCGTCCGAGTCAACACTCCAGAGTTGGTCAGTTATCATGATAGTAATCCTATACGTCACAACAGGGTACATGCATCAGTAATCCTGATCTGTATCTGGCGCCAAATTTGCATATGTGCATCCTCACCAAAGACATTCATTACTTGTGTCACAGTAAGCCTTTCATCCGAGATGTAGTGGATGGGATCTGTGGCCTGAAGCCCATGAAGGATGGGTCGCAGTGTCGAGCAGAAGCTACCCCTACTACCAGGTTACTACTACTCACACGGAAATTGTTGATACCAAATGGCTCGTCAACACACCAGCCCTCAGCGCAACTCTGAGTTACGACCACCACGATACCACAACGAGACTCGCCCTGCCAAATCAAACCATGTGGCTCGACGTTCCCAAAGATTGCATTTTACATATTGAAGATGTCACCCTTTACCACCTGCCAGCTGACATTTATGACGGCTAAATCGAGATTTCTAACTTTTTCGGACAATACAAATTCGAAGTTGATCCTGAAACGCTCAACCAAATTCAATTTGAAGGGGCTCAAACGTCTGCGGCAGACAACATCTTAATAGCCTTGGTTAGCCTCGGTTACTGCATGACTTTCGGCATCGCATACCTGCTCTATCGAAAGACTGCAGTCTTCTAAATCAATGCTCAAATACGCTGCCCAATATTTTCTGTAGGAAAAGAACAGCTGAACCCGAACCTGAAAGAAAGTGGAGGAGGTCCTCCAGGACATAAATGGCCCCCCGGACCTCGCCACCCCCTTTTGAATCTAGATCAAGATTTCTTTTGTCCCCAAGATTAGAACCTCTACTTGGCAGCTTTCCTCTCCTTGACTGATGAATCAGGTTCTACACCTGACTGTTATTCCGCCTGTGTGCTAATTTTAAGATAGCTTCCTCCTCTTTCTTTTTCTTCTTTAGAACCAGGTTGAGTTTCTCTCTTTTTGTTTTTTGATTGTTGATTGTTGATTTTTACTGAGAACTCTACAACTAGCCAATGTTTTCCCTTAGTGTTAGCTTCTCCCCTGCCCCGAATTAGTAAGAAGTTGTCATTGACAACTGTTATAGCCAGAGGGGGGGTGATATGCACTAATGTTGTACTTTGGTAACTGCATTGTTGTATGTTCCTGCCAACCTGTGCCATCTTCCAAAGAGACGTTGCCTAGACCCGCCATCAAGCCGGATCAAGCAGACGAAGGGGTTAATATGTAACAGACATGCTACCTAACCAGATGGCACCCAAGACCCACAAGCACCTGCCTCCTGACCTGCTGAGCGGTCTGTGTACACAAGACATCTAAGGGAGGCCTGGGCCACTTATCAAAGTGGAGACACAGGAAATGTGGTTTCTTACCCGGACGCTATATTAATTACCAGCCAGTCTGAATAATCTCATCAACAAAGTAGAGACACAGAAAACTGCTTTCTCACCCGGACGCTAAACTAATTACGAGTCATTCCACCCCCCTCAGCCAGTCATAAGAGTCGCACCAACAAACACCCTTTTTCTGGACACTGGCTGGATGAACAAGAATTGGAGAAACCCGCTTTTCAAGTGTGTCTGCTCCAGACAGTTTGACAGCAATGGAATCGATATTTGCCACCTTTTTAATAAGGCTCAATCAGCAACAAATATTGTTGTTATTTTGATATAAGAAAATGCCATGCAAAAACGCGGCCGAGCCCTCTGGGACAATGGATGGAACAGAAGAGACACCCACAGGTGGTGGAGAGTTACTCCAACTGCGGAAGCACTAGTGACAGTCTTCACCAAATTTAAATCTGTTTTGATATTTTCAGAATTTTTCATGGATGCTCCCAGTGTTTACCGCCACACCAGTGTCCCTAGTGATTGTATTTCTTAGAATTTGAATGTCTGATGTTAAATCTGTTTGTCAGCTGAAACGGATTAGATGTTTCACCCCACACAACACAAATGCTACATCGCAAATATTAAATGATCTCAGCCATCACATAAAATTGAAACACTCATTACATGGATTACACAGGATGTGTGTGTGACAATGCAAAGCTGGAAATCGATTTCTTCATCCAATCATATTTTTTATTTACACTGGTTTCAAACCACAAAATAATCCTAGAATGGAAAAGCAATACTAAGTGGTGCGGTCTATCTCCCTTTGTGGTCCCTGGGGCCACTCCCTCTCTCTCCTATGCATAAAAGGCCGAAGTCCCTTTGTTCGAGGCTCGCTCGCTCTGGTTTCTCAACTCTCCAAAGCCACTGGCGTCCAGCCAGGGAGCCCCACCTCTCACCATGAGGTGACTGAGACACACCGGACCTTCCCCCGCCGCAGGAGCACTGTGCTAGCACCCCGAAACTACACTTTTGGGTGTGTGTGGGGCAGCTTCAGGACAAAGATCTGTCAGGAAGGAAACGTGCGGCGCGGGTTTGCTCCCAACACGTGGCGACCAGCGCCAATGAAGGGCTCCAGCCGTCCTGCACTTGAAATTTTCCTTTTGCTTATTCCTTTTTTCTCCTCCTTTTTCTTCAAACCACCCTTTTCGGCACTCTGGCCAAGCATCCGGCAGACCAACCAGCCTGCCTAAATTGTGTTCCACGCAACGTAAGTCCAACGTGCGGTCTACTAAAGTACAGACTGGTGCATATTTGGGTTCAAAATAACGGTAACAGGAACTCCTAGCTTCCGCATAGCCACTTGCACGCTCTCACTTCACACCTACATCACAAGTTCGACCTGCTTTATGAATGTTGACCTGTAACTTTTTTTTCTTCCTCTGCATTGTTTCACTGTGGTTTATCCCCTTTCGAGACAAAAATAACTTTAATGTGAAACGTAAAATCATGCTAAACCGAAAGCGACGCCTGCAGCTTATTTTTGTCTCATAAATTAATTACGTTTTATCCAAAACCAACATACGCCACGTATTGGTGCCCCATGTGAGGCGATACCAAGTTTCATCGAACCCAAACACACAAAATTAACGATATTTTGCAATAAACCTAGGCAGTGTAGCAGCCATCTTGGATGTGGCAGTCTGTCTGTGTGTGAGTGTCATTTTGTTACCATAGCGACCAAGGGCAACCTGGGCGGCTGCGTCTCAATAGGTAGAGCAGGTTGTCCAGTGATCAAAGGGTCACTGGTTCAAATCCTGGCTACGACTGTCTACATGTCGAAGTGTCCTTGGCCAAGATACTGAACCCTAATTTGCTCCCGGTTAGCCTGGCAGTCATACAAGCAATTAATTCACAAACCTAATTATACTGTAAGTACATTTAACTTCTTTACCGAAGTGAAATAAAACTTATTTGAATTTGCTAAAGTTCTAAATTGCTTTCACAAATTGAATTGACTTGCTCAGTGATAGTCATCACACACAGTCAAATCGATTTCTTTACCTAATCATAACAAAATTTTATTTATCAAAGCTAAATAAATTATTTTGTTGAATTAGGCAATTAACTTCAAATTTAGTTATTAAGCTGATTCCTTTCACTCACCACAGTACCTTTGATAATTATTTTAAATCAATGATTAAATTGCCAAACCTCCATCCATCCATCCATTTTCTGAGCCACTTATCCTCACTAGGGTCGCGGGAGTGCTGGAGCCTATCCCAGCTATCATCGGGCAGGAGGCGGGGTACACCCTGAACTGGTTGCCAGCCAATCGCAGGGCACATACAAACAAACAACCATTCGCACTCACATCAGATTCTTCAATGAACCTACCATGCATGTTTTTGGGATGTGGGAGGAAACCGGAGTGCCCGGAGAAAACCCACGCAGACACGGGGAGAACATGCAAACTCCACGGAGGCGGGGCGGGGGATTGAACCCCGGTCCTCAGAACTGTGAGGCAGACGCTCTAACCATTCGTTCACCGTGCCGTTGCCAAACCTCACGCAGCAATTTTAATTTGATCTAATAAATTGTGTGCGCATAATTTGATGCTGTCAAGAACTTTGCTCTATGATCACTGCTTGTACGCACACTCGAACACACAGTTACGTGTGATAAAACCTCACACTATAATTTACGAACACTATTTAATTGTTTAACAATTAATTACACCGCTAATATTGTGCCTCTATTCCAAATTAGACACACCGCTTAAATGAGCTTACAATACTAACAATTCAGTTGCGTACCGTGTACAGCTACTGCACACGCAACGTAATCATGGCGGAATTTTCAGAAAGCCCCAGGCAATATGATAATCTTGACGCGTTAGAGGAGCTCGTGAGCAATCTAACAAAAGACTATGCAGAATCTGTCAAAGATGCTAGCCTTGAAGACCTCACTAACAACATCGCACAACACCGAGCACAAAACCTTAAAAGATAAAAATCTCGGTCGAACGCTTGGTTGCAAGGTGCTGAACTGGGTATCCCAACTAAAATGGAGCGACCGAGAGGACGCTCGGGTGAAGAGCAGACTGGAAGCTGAACAACTGACAGAAACCATCGCACGTTTAAACTTAGCTGAAACCCGCCTCCTTGATGTTGCAACGTCAGATGATGCGGAGGCTCGGATAGCTGACCTCACTGCCGCAGTTGTGCCAAAGACGCCGAGACATAGAGGTTTTTTGTCACTTTTTTTTTTTTTACACATCTAAAAAGAGACATGGTTCCCTTTTCGAGACAAAAATAGCTTGATAATGTTAAACGTAAAATCACGCTAAACCGGAAGCAACATAGGTGTCGCTTCCGGCTTATTTTTTTCTCTTAATTACGTTTTATCCAAAACCAATATACGCTACACTGTGTAGTGAAGTTATATATATACTGAAATGAAATTTTCCACAATATTAAAATTTAGTGAGATGCACCTGGATATGCTTATCAAACCAATCTTGCCAAGATTAAACAGCTAAACACATTTTTGAGCCTCTCATTCACCACAATGAACTGTCTCTCATTTAGTTTGACGTTTATCCTATATTTTGACACATAGTGTATTATAATGCTTATAATGTTTTATCTAAAAGGGCTGTGTGGGCTATGCTGGACTTCAGCGTCCGATATCTCCCCTGTGCGTGCGTGCGTGCCTTCAGGAGGAACACCTGTGCACATACATAATACATGTACGAAGCACACACACAGATCAGTGAGTAAAACAGATGGTTGGCAGATTGTATTAGAACAGAAGTACTCAGACAGGTTAACGTCAACTTCCTGTCATGTGACCATCTGTTACATTCACAAAACTGACAAGCAACACAATCTCAGTTAGGCTCATTTTGAAAGATGCCACACAAGTGTGTGTGTGTGTGTGTGCGTTGGATTTTAAGTACCTGCAGTAATCTGAATGTGCACTAAAGCCTGCAGATTAGTCAAATGCATTTTAGACTTGAATAATCTTCATTACACTAACAATGAATGATGTCGTTGGTGAGGCTCTGGTAATATTACCTGATGAGGTTTGTGTGGCTGCGGAAATGTCACCCACACAGAGGGCTTCATTTTAGGACCTTAAAGTTTACATTAAACAAAACGTGCATGGAAAACACAGATACAGACACACACACACAACACACAATGCAGGGCTGTAGTGAAATATTGCAGTGCCTGGGAAAAGATAACCACGGTGACCCCATAACATGTGGACTAGTCATATTCTCGTGACAAGGGTTGGGCATCGACAACCGATTGGAACCGGGACTGTTCCGGTTCTCCCAGAATCGTTCAAATTAAAAAATTGTATTTCCTAGTTTCGATGCCTAGTCCACCGACCCCGAACAAATTTACATCACACAATGAATTGTGTTGTCTCACAGTATCACAAACACAAACCTTGTGCCTCATCAGTGGGAAGGGAAAGGAATCAACGTTTCATAGCATTTGGTTCCATCCATTAAAAATCACCGGTGCTTTGTGAAGTTACGTTTTGTGCCAAAATGCTGAGTTCTGGTGCGTACCCTTCAAAATAAAAGGCTACAAGCTTAAAACAGGAAGTTTAAAAAAAGAATAAATATATATATATATATATATATATATATATAAACCATTTGACGTGATAAAACAGTCCCAAATAACAATTTTAACAATTCTGTATTTAACTTTTAGCTGAAACATTAATTTGTGAATATTAAGTCAATTGGGTTAGTTCCACATACATTGCCTTTTAGTTCATAGGTTTGATATTGATACTTGTTATAGAGAACCCTGAGTCAAATGCTCATTTTAGTCTATGCTGTGGGCTGCTAAGAAAATGGATGTCCATAATTTGGACACCCTTTATTTAAACCATTTAAACTTTTTTGACCCAGCCACCTAAAATAATCAGAATCGTTTGGAACCGTAATTGAAATAAGGAATCGGGACCAGAATCGCTCAAATTCAAACGATGCCCAACCCTAATTAGTGACACTTTGAGACGTAAATGTAGTTAAAAATTTATTTTAATTTTAAATTGCATTTACACATATTTACAAATTAATAAGCTTTTGGTTACCTTACTTACAGTGCCATGAAAAAGTATTTGCCCCTTCTCAAATTATTGTTTTTTTTTTGCAGTTTCCCCACTTTAACATTTAAAATCATCAAGAAAAAATAAAAATCAGAAAAAGATAATCCATCCATCCATCCATTCATTATCTGAGCCGCTTCTCCTCACTAGGGTCGCGGGCGTGCTGGAGCCTATCCCAGCTGTCATCGGGCAGGAGGCGGGGTACACCCTGAACTGGTTGACAGCCAATCGCAGGGCACATTGAAACAAACAACCATTCGCACTCACAGTCATGCCTACGGGCAATTTAGAGTCTCCAATTAATGCATGTTTTTGGGATGTGGGAGGAAACCGGAGTGCCTGGAGAAAACCCACGCAGGCACGGGGAGAACATGCAAACTCCACACAGGCGGGGACGGGGATTGAATCCCGCACCTCAGAACTGTGAGGCTGACCCTCTAACCAGTCGGCCACCGTGCCGCCAAAGATAATCCAAGTAAACAATTTTTTTTTTTAAATTGTGATTTTATTTATTAATAATACCTAATAATTGGTTGGACCACCCTCAGCAGCGACAACTGAACTCAAGCCTTTTCTATAACTGGCAATGAGTCTTTCACATCTCTGTGGAGATATTGTGGCCCACTCTTCCTTGCAGAATTATTTTAATTCAGCGACACTGGAGGGTTTTCGAGCATGAACGGCCTTTTTAAGGTCATGCCACAGCATTTAAATCGGATTCAAGTCCAGAATTTGACAAGGCCAATCGAAAACCGTAATTTTTTAAAAACATTTTAAGCAATACAGAAGTTGACTTGCTTGTGTGTTTTGGATCGTTGTCCTGCTGCAGAACCCAAGTGCACTTCAGCTTGAGGTCACGAACTGATGACTGAAATTGTCCTTCAGGGTTTTCTGGAAAATACTTCATGGTTCCATCAATCACAGCAAGTTGTCAAGGTACATAAGGAACAAAGCAGCCCCAGATCAGGGGCGTGCAGAGACTGCCCCGTACTTGTGCTTCAGAATTGTCCCTTTTGCCCTGGATGAAAAAAGTGCACTTTTGCATGGAACCCTTTTTGTTATTATTATTATTGTTGTTGTTGTTGTTTATCAATAATAATAATAAATAATAACAATACAATAATCCAGCGGGCGTGCTGGAGCCTATCCCAGCTATCATCGGGCAGGAGGCGGGGTACACCCTGAACTGGTTGCCAGCCAATCGCAGGGCACATACAAACAAACAACCATTTGCACTCACATTCACACCTACAGGCAATTTAGAGTCTTCAATCAACCTAAAACGCATGTTTTTGGGATGTGGGAGGAAACCGGAATACCCGGAGAAACACCCACACAGGCACAGGGAGAACATGCTAACTCCACACAGGCGGGACCGGGATTTGAACTCCAGTCCTCAGAACTGTGAGGCAGATATGCTAGCCAGTCTTCCATCGTGCTGCTCATGGGGGTTCACTGTATTTATATAAAAAAAAGTCTCTGTCAGCAATACCTCCAAAAGTTTTTGGATATCTGACAGGCATTTGTTTGAGTAATGAGAGACTGTGCCCCTCGCTGATCTGCTGGGCGCATTTGCGCCCGCATTGCCCCTATCCCCACTCGTCTCATGCAGGGCAGTTTCATGCGACTCAGACCGCACAGGTAGGAACCAATGTTTGTGCAATCAATTATCCACAATGCGACACAAAAGATTGTTGCACCACCACTGAAAATATTACATGGCTCCTGAACCAACATTTCCAAAATTTCCAATGTGAAATTGTCATGTTAATGAAGAGAGGGCTACAGGCTAGCTACAGCAGACAGAAACAAAGAGACAGAGAATTTAAAGTTTTGCATATTAAACAAGTTCACCAGTCTTTTTTTTTTCATTTAAAATCAGCATTTTGTTGATGTGAAAGCAAAAAAAAAAAAAAAGCGTGGCCTGTCATGATAAAAACATTTTAAAAGATGATATTTTCCCAACATATATCACGATAAACGATAGTTTTATTATAATCTCTGAAATAATGAAAAATAAGGCCTGCCCTTATTTTTCATTTTATTAGATTGTTTTTGCTTTTAAAGCCTTCTATTCTGATTATAATCGATTTAGAAGCCCAAACCGAATGAAAATGCTCCATATAAAGTAAACACCTCAATACTAAATAAAATTAAAAAATAAACAGGCCAAATCCGTATGGAATTTCATTCGGTTTCACAGGGGTGCAATACTCCTTTTGCCAAACCGTCCATCCATCCATTTTCTGTACCGCTTATCCTCACAAGGATCAACAATCCTTGATCGTCAATCAACCTACCACGCATGTTTTGGGAACATGGGAGGAAACCGGAGTACCCGGAGAATTTGCCAAACCGATCAGAAGTAAATTTTCTCCATGTATACCATCATTCAGAAAAGAACTGGTAAAAGCTGTCTATACATGCTTCATCTCAACGTAAATGCTCGGTGGCATCATCATTTACACAACGCGCATGTTACACGGCTGTTCCAATTAAATATCGTGTACAGCATGTATACACCCGATCGGAATAGATCCGCTCCGCTGAAGATGACCCATTCACCTGTCAATCAAATATGCTGTCGCTGTTGTCAACTACTGGCTGAATAATGTGTGCCACTGAGGTTATGCTTAATAAACAGTTAACGTTCACTGTGTTTGTGCTAATTGGGAACTAACTAACTAGCGCTAACGTTTAAAGAGTGTACCGCTCCCCCGGCGTTCTATGAGCCCACTAGCAGCAAATGACACAGCCGTCCAACTCTTTCGGCTCACGATGTGATTCGCACGCCGACGCACCACAACAATGAGAATTTATCGCTTACGGAAAAACTCATGTCCATTTTATTTATTGAACGATAAGTCGATATAGTCATTATCGAGACAGGGCCTAGTGACCACGAAAACATTTGGCAGTAGACTGACAATATTTTATCATTGCAGCATCCTGGCCAAAAGCTACATGTACTCAAGGAGATATTTGAATGTAAGCATTTATACACACACACACACACACACACACACACACACACACACACAAAGAGATTTACATTTACAAGTAGTTTTGTAAACTATATTGCTCTCTATAGTACATGATAGAGCAGCATACAAAAGAATGAATAACAAATAGGAAAGCTATTTGATTTTATTGGCATAATAATTGGCCCATTGTCAAGTTTATTTGTATCAAGGGGCTTCACAGGCCCACAGTTGACAAAGATCGGCGACATGCCGTGATCTAAACACCCCAATCATTATCTTTAAAAAACCTAAATTTGTTTTTTAATCTGAAATGTAAGGTAGGTCTTAAGTTGAGCTACATGGCAGTTGTGATCATGCAAATGGATGTAACGGTTTTCTGCAAATCTTCATATATAATTCAATCAGTATAAATCCCTTTACTTCAGTCTTAAACATTGAGATAAAAAGAGAAACGAAACAAAAAAAATATGAAAAACTATGTTTATCATTAGCATACAGCCACTTCACTTCCCTGTCAAAGTACTGTGTACACGCATCTTAACAATGAGCTGACGGCTTTCAAACTTAGCCTAGCATTTGGCCCCTCCACAGCAATATGAGAGAATTCATTCTCCACTGTGAGAAACACATTTGCAGACCACAGCACAGGGTCTACAACGATGTATTTAAACATACGTGTGCAATTTTGTTGTTGTTGTGCATTTAGTTTTACAGTAAACTCCAACTGGGGTGTCGATAAAAAACTTCAAGTATGCTCAGGGACGACAGAAGAACATGCGTCACACGCTTGCTACAAACAACACAGGGTCCATTTACGCAGGAACTAGCATACACAATACGCGCCGCGGCAAAATCGTTTTTCTTTGATTATAAGGTTTTTATGATTGTGAGAAGCCAAAACCGAAATCACGATTAAATTTTGATTAATAGCCCAGCCCTAGTGTCTGCGGACATATGCAAGTGAATGGACACTGTTTCGCATGCACAATAAACTTGAGAGGTGTCCTGGAATTTCACGATGGTGATGGATGACCCCTACCCAGCCAAGCCAAGAGGGGAGGGGAGGGCAGGGGCCAACCCAAGAACGGTCCGGCCGACAGGACATCACCCACACCAAGGGATCCAGGGCAGTCGAAGCACCCCAAAACTGGCCACCAAGAGTGTGTGAAGTGGTGCTAGGAGTAACAAAACTGACTGGATTATTTTTTCATAGGGTCAGTCGCGAGTGAGAGGACAGAGGGACATGACATATGACTTCTTTGTGAGGAGAAGCAAAACAGGATAAGGCAGACAGACAGACAAAATGGAAGCTCCCATCCTGAGACTACTCAGGAGAGAGAATTTCAGGCACAACACAGCCCATCACCAGAACATCGATAGAAGCACTTTAAATTTTAGATCTTTTGAAATGTTGGCTACTGATCATATGTGTTGTTATTGTTGTTGTTTTTTAAAGGTGGTTGCATTTTTTTATTACGCTAATATTTTTATATAATTTAGTTCCATCAAGGGAGGACGCAATTCGTCTCAATTAGAAATGATGGTAAGACAGATCCAGAACAAGCTGCGTCCTGCACTGCTTTTGCTATTCAAAGTGGCAGTAGGTCAACTTACCTGAAATTTTGTAGTTAGCTGCAGTTGTCATTTAATAATCTTCTTGATTCCTTAACTGTGTTATGTGAGTAAACGTGTGTAAGTAGTAAGTGAAAGTAGCTGAATGAATAACTGTGTAACCTAACTATGAGTGTGATTAACTAAGTGACTGTGAGTGAGTAAGGCCTGCCGCACACTGCGTGATGAGATCAAACCCAATTGGACTGGACCATCCCATAAAAATAAGAGTAGCCAACGCGACCCCGCATACTGCGCAATTGGATATATGGACGCCATGACTAGCAAGCCTGTATAGGTGTATGATGCTGTACAGACAGTAAATTGTATTTTAATACATTTTTCAAACCATAAAAAGATAGACTAATAGTTAAGGAAGAGGCGGGCTGCTAAAGAGCGTGGACGTGGGGAAAACCGTGAGTGTGGATATTTTAACGGAATCTTGCTGACGCCATTCATTTGAACATACCCAGCGAGGTACGTGCCGTTCACGTACGTTTTGGTCACAAGCTTTGCTTTTTCATCCACAGGCACATTGTACATTATGAATATAGTTAAGTATTGATGTAAAGCACAATTATTTGGCATGGGTGGTGTGGCGGCTGTTTAGTGTCCCGCTTGTGTAAAAACCCAGAAATGTATTTTTAGCGTGAGTGAAATAGTGTATATGCATTTTAGGTGGCTGTAACCTGCGACGATATGCGGCGGCGATTCAGATTTGTAATCGTGACAAAAACAGTGACCAACTGATCGGCCACTCATGAAAACAGTTGCCAAACCACGCACACTGCACAACAGTTCAGTAGGGTTCAGCCGTAACAGATTAGGACTAATTAACTGTGTATGGGCGGCATGGTGGGCGACTGGTTAGAGCGTCGGCCTCACAGTTCTGAGGAGCGGGGTTCAATCCCCGACCCCGCCTGTGTGGAGTTTGCATGTTCTCCCCATGCCTGCGTGGGTTTTCTCCGGGCACTCCGGTTTCCTCCCACATCCCCAAAACATGCATGAATTGGAGACTCTAAATTGCCCGTAGGTGTGAATGTGAGTGTGAATGGTTGTTTGTTTGTATGTGCCCTGCAATTGGCTGGCAACCAGTTCAGGGTGTACCCCGCCTCCTGCCCGATGATAGCTGGGATAGGCTCCAGCACGCCCGCGACCCTTGTGAGGATAAGCGGCTCAGAAAATGGATGGATGGATGGATAACTGTGAATGCGTAACTGTGTGAATGTCAGTAACTGTGAGTGTAAGTAAGGACTGTCGCACACCAAGTGTCACTGCGTCGCCTGCCGAAAGCGACTGACATTTACCCCCCCCCCCCCCCCCCCACCAAAAGAAATAGTTAAAAAAAATTATAATACAAAAATAAATCAGCGTCTCTTCGCCACAAACTAAGCAATTGTGCATGCCACATCAACCGATGCGCTGCAACAGAAAAACTGCGACCATCTATTGGCTTTTGCGGCTCCACAAACAATATCCATCCATCCATTTTCAACACCGCTTATCCTGGTTAGGTTCGCAGGACGCTGGAGCCTATCCCAGCTGACTTCGGGCAGAAGGCAGACTACACCCTAAACTGGTCGCCAGTCAGTCACAGGGCACATTCCCACTCACATTCACAGCGTCACTGAGTGGGAACTGAACCCATATACTGTACTGTATTATTTTTTTATTTAACCACAAAATGGTGGCACGATTGTCGAGGAAGAAGCGGATGGCTACAAATAAGAGGAAACGGTCAAGTGCATACTGTATATCTTGAGAGGCTGTTGGAAATCATCGATTGCCCAATCTACTCACTGCACCCGTGCATTTCTGCGACAGAGACTCCACACATTTGCTTTCTAGCCACAGGTACATATGAAACTAGAAATATAATTAAGTATTACTGTAAAACACTAAAATTGTGTGGGTTGTGCATTTTCACACATGTAAAAATGTTTGTTGTTGAAAATTATTGCTTTTGTACATTGTTAATTACCTGCTACTGTGTGCTTCGTGTGTACTTAAAATATATTTCGACATTTAGAGATTCCAATTGCAATTGATCGTTTGAGAAACAAATTCATTGTCCTAGTCTCTCAAATCCCACAATTAGCCTTGGCCACCCCATCAATAAAAACATTCTAACTCCGCAACTGGATATTGTTTCCAAACATCCAGCAGTTTTTTACTGGAATAACTTATATTAAGATCAAGACTGAAAAACGACTTGCATCTTGCCTAGAAAGCACTTACTTACAAAGTGAGAGACGTCACCTTCAAACTATTTTACAGGTCAGGGGTGGGTAAACTACGGCCCGTGGGCCACATCCGGCCTGTTGATAATTTCAATCCAGCCCGCCAAAGATTGCTACTGAATCGCCCAAATCATATCAAAATCATGACCACATTCATTTGAACTTGTCCTGTAATTCCCAGTGGTTCCACCAGGTTGTGCTTTAATGCCCAGTGGTCCCACCAGGTAGTGCAGTAGGTACAGTGATACATTGACTTGACTTTGGCTGTTCTGTTTGTACTCTGCTACCGCTCTGAACCCTTCTTCAACCATGAGTGGGCCAAAGAAAAGAAAAGTCGACAGTGAGTGCCGAGTGTTTAATATAGAATTGACTACTAAATACGTTTTCACTGAAGTCCGGTCAAAGGCTGTATGTCTAATTTGTTAAGAAACCACTGCGGTTTTAGAGGAACATAACATCAGCCGTCACTTTTCTACCAGTCATGCTGATTATGCTAACAGCTAGTCAACGCAGGAACTGTTGGCTACGACTCAGCGGTTAAAATCAAGCTTGCAGGCTTAGCAAAACACCTTTATCTGACAAACTGCCATCCAAGATTCAGTCACCAAGGCTAGTTTTTTGCTGGCATTCAAATGAGCAAAGATCAGCAAGTCTCTTTCCCAAGGAGTTTCTGAAAGAATGCATGGTAGACACAGCAAGTATCTTGTGTCCTGAGAGCAAGAACAAATTTGAGATCAGCTTATCACACAGGACAGTGACTCGCCGTGTAGAATTATTTTATTGATGACTTAGCTAGCAAAAAAAGCAGAGTCATTTACATTGTATTCCTTGGTACTGTATGAAAATAATGATACCGCTCAGCTTTTAATTTTTATCAGAGGGATTAATGACAATTTCGAGATAACGGAGGAGTTTTTGGCCATGGAATCCCTGAAGGGAAAAACGCGAGGAGAGGATTTTATGACAGCGTGTCGGGTGTCATCAAGAGGCACAAGCTACCTTGGAGTACGCTTGCCAACATTACCACAGATGGTTGCCAAATCAGTCACTGATGGTGTAGTGTGGGTTCAGTTCCCACTCAGTGACGGTTTGAATGTGAGTGTGAATAGTTGTCCGTGTCTATATGTGCCCTGCGACTGACTGGCGACTAGTTCAGTGTGTAGTCCGCCTTTCGCTCGAAGTCAGCTGGGATAAGCTCCAGCGCCCCGCGAGCCTGAACTGGATAAGCGGTGTTGAGAATGGATGGACAGAAGAATCGCCAAATCTGACTGGAAAGAACATCAGGCTGCTAAAAGAGGACAACCCTTAGCAGGAGGTAAATTTCCTACACTGCATAATCCACCAGGAAGCACTTTGTAAATATGTAGTGCAGCTTCACCATGGAGTAAAGCCAGTTATAAAACTCCTTAACTTTATTCGTGCGACGGCGTTTCGGCATCGTATGCTGATCACCAGACTTGATTTACCACTCAAATGACCGCTGATTAAGTTCGGGGAAAGTGTGCCATCGAGTGTGGGAGCTCAAATAGGATCTCTTTTTTGGCGTTACTGGAGAAAACTGACAATTTTGACAACTGAGCTATGTGGCGTTGTGGTTTAGCTTTTGCTGTGGACATACTGACATATGAATGAGCTGAGCGTGAAGGTGGGGGGACTACAGATGAAAACTAGCCTTCTGGCTAATTCTGGCTTTTTTAACAATGTGTACTTCATGTGTTTTATGAAATTGCATTGTCCCCTTTCAAATAAACTGATTTAAAAAAAATTAAAAAACAAGCTACAAGGGAAAGACCAGTTTGTGCGTGAAATGTATACAAACATCAGAGCTTTCAAAACCAAGATTCTTCCTACAAAAGACCTGATTTGGGAAAAATTGACAAGTCACTTCAGCTGGTGTCATGTCCCCTTACACAAGACCCTGAAACAGCACCACAGGAGCTGCAGATGGAACTGATTGATCTCCAGTGTGATACTGTCTTAAAAAAGAAGTTCCACTCTCAAACCGGGTGAGTTTTATGGTTCATTAAGTGCAGACAAATTTCCAAAAATCCAGAAGACGACACAGAGGATGCTTGTGGTGTTTGGTGCCACGTGTGGGAACAGACTTTTAGTGTGATGAACACCAAGAAAACATCCAACAGACCCCGCCTGAGTGATGAACACCTCAGATGTTTTGTCTCAGATTTTTTTTTTATATATATATATATATATATATATATATATGTAAATATCTGGTCCTGGCTTGGCCCACCTGTCAAATTTTAAAAGTCAATGTGCCCCCTGAGCCAAAAAGTTAACCCACCCCTGTCATAGATGCTACCCTCTAGACAAAACTTCTAAAAGATGAACATTCACTCACTTCACTGTGTGGAAAAAAATATCCCGTGTTCTGCGACTGACTGATTTAAAAAAAACAAAAAACAAAAAAACATTTAAATTAAATACTCATTACTTGTTTTCCAAAGTAGCCACACCAGAAGGGTGAAAGAGCCAAATACGGCTCTGGAGCCACGGGTTGCAGACAGCTGCGAGCCCCTTAGTCTCCCAGTTTTGTTTTCGTTTTGTTCGACTGTACTTATGTAGACATTTCAACTCGATGTTTTGTATTGTTCTTGTGTACTTTGTTTGTTTAAAAAAAAAAACAGACAACAAAACACTTCAAATGTACGAGCGTGGCTACGTGTGTTGGAATGTCAACTATTCACTAGTGCAGCTGTGCCGGGACAAGCATGGCTTGGATTTGACCTCCTGCCAGTCATTAGAACTTATTTCGCCTCGGAACCAAAACACGAACAAGTCCAAAGACCCCAAATGCTCGACCAGACTCCATTGCACATTACACTTTAACACATACACATTAAACGTGCTCACGTCGTGTTCGGATCCAAACATGACGAACACACACCAAACACGTTCACAAATAAGCCAAGTCGTCGAACCGAACCAACGACACACTCGTTTCCGTTAGGACTGGATTCCATTGTCTTCAATTGCGTGACGTATTAAGAAAGCTGGAAGCTTAAATCTGAGCGTTTATACAGTCTGGTGGGTCTCGTTTGACACGCCTGTCTCACGCACACGGGAGCGCGCACCTTCATTCCTTCGGAACCGCATGTTGGACCGAAAAAACTGCGAGGTTCGGTTGCACTCACCTGAGCCGAGCTGGCAGTCCGCGCGATAAACTTCGAGACGCCCACGAGTGAATCTGCGCCACGATCCGCCTGAGTAGCCGCACAACAGGTCCACCAAGGACCCCGCCCCGCCCGCCTGTGCTGCGCCGCGGCGCGGCGCGGTTCTCATCTAACGCGCCTTTGCGGCCTTGTACCGGCGCAGCGGGTATTCGAACTGTGTGGTCAGGACGCAAGTTTTACTTTTCGACTGCAACACTCCCCAGCATATTTAGTTTATGAATAATGGTAATATAAAATGTATATTAACAAGTACGACATAAAAAAAGACTTGGCTCTCTAAGTACTACCATCATGACCAACATTAAAATACAGTCACGTAGAAGATTTAAGTGTTCATCAAAAACGAGGCAGAGGCTTCATTTCCCAAAAAGTAAATGGAATATTATTGTACGCCACTGTAACATCAGGCATAGTTGGAATTTTAACACTGCTCCTACACTTAGGATTTTTTTTAAAAACTGTACTTCTTAAAGAATCCATCCATTTTCTACACTGCTTATCCTCACTATGGTCGCAGGTATGCTGGAGCCTCTCCCAGCTAACTGCAGGCAGGCGGCAGGGTACACCCTGAACTGGTTGCCAGCCAATCGGGCACATAAAAACAACCAACCATTCGCACTTACATTCATACCTACGGACAATTGAGACTTCGATTAACCTACCATGCATGTTTTTGTGTTGTGGGAGGAAACCGGAGTGCCCGGAGAAAACCCACGCAGGCACGGTGAGAACATGCAAACTCCACACAGGCAGGGCCGGGGATTGAACCCGGGTCCTCAGAACTGTGAGGCAGATGTGCTCACCAGTCACTCACAGTGCCGCCCTTAAGTGGGACACCTTGCACAATCGGTGGCTGTCTAAATACGTGTTGCCCTCAGGGACACTGAAAAAAAACTTTCCTCATGCAACTAAGCAGTTGTTTAAAATAGCCTTAAATAAGTCAATCAATCAAAATAAATAAATACTATTGTGGATGTTTAGGTTAATTGAAGACTCTAAATTGCCCGTAGGTGTGAATGTGAGTGTGAATGGTTGTCTATATGTTCCCTGCTATTGGCTAGCAAGCAGTTCAGAGTGTACCCCGCCTCTCGCTCCAGCTCCGGGTGAGGATCAGCGGTACGGAAAATGGATGGATGATTATTGTGGACGTTTATTATGCTTTTACACAATAGGACAAGACACTGGGGCATCGATTATGATATTCTGTGATGTATCCAGCAGTGTCATGTACTGGGTGACAATTCTAGTTCTAACAAGCAGTTTACAGGTAATCCAGCAGGGGGTAACAGGAACCAAAGTGACAAAAGTTTTTATGCTGTGTTAGACCAGGGGACAATGTACACTCAACATGTATTGTATGTACGTATGCAGTATACACAGGAGGCAAGTATGGTTGAGGGATCACGGGGAGTCTGGTTGTCAATTGATTTTACCTCTCAAACCTTTATTTTGAAAAGCATCTTAAAAATACCATCTGTTTTGGATTAGTGAAAAATAAAGGTAGTCATCTATTGACCAAAAATATTCCAATTGTCACATTTAAAATCAATCTTCTGTCACATCCTGGAGAATCTCGTGAAGACCCTGCAGAGAGAGACACCCAGAAGTTGATCAACAGAATTAGGGACCACTGATCGCAGCTGATGTGACCAAAGATGGAGTTTCCTAAGTTCCTATTAAAACTGAACATAAAGGCAGTGGTCAAAGTGGAGTGACGTCTGCGCGCGCCGCTTTCTTGGATCAGAGAATGTGTCAAAAATGGACTTACCGATCATCCTTGGTGTGGCGTCTCGCAGGAGAGAGAGGCATGGTCGGGAGGAACCTCGCCATGGCCCTCCCCCAGCAGGACGCAGAGCTCCGACAGACGCTGCTGCATTTTGGGGATTCCCGACAGCTGACTCTCCAGACGCCGTTTCTCTTCCTGCAACGGTGATAGGCAAGAGCTTGTTATTAAGGTAACAACAAAGTCACAGAGAATAAGGGTAGTTTTCATCTAATTTGATCAATAACGGTCAAGACAAAAAAGCTATTTTTTATGCCACCTTGGTTTTATATGGGAAAACAGACACACCCTCTGGAGTCAAGGGTCACTAGTTTCGTGTTTACCATTTTATTTCATCTAAAACTTAACTTTCCTTGTTTATTGACATTTTTATTTTGACATACTGTAGTAACACTTTGGACCCAAAATCACACAAAAAATAAAGTCCGAGTAGGAAAAAGTGAATTCTTTAATTGTTGAACAAAACATTTTTATAACATAGAATTCAAATATAACTAGAGCTGCGAGCATCTATAATCGGGCCCTCGCACCCCAGCCACGTTGGGGTACTGGCAGTTTGAGGTCCTGGCAGGGTGGGGTATTGGCACGATGAAGGGCCGCAAATTGCCCCCGGGCCGTAGGTTGGATACAAGCTGTAGGACATATGCAAAGTTATGGCCCATATTGAGTAAATGTGGGCCACACAAAATGGAGGATGACCCGCAAATGGCCCCCAGGCCAAAGGTTGAACACCACTGCTGACAGAGGCGCAAAGCCATGTAATAAGTTATATTGAGAAAATGCGGACCATTCAAATATGGGGGATGGCCCATAGCACACCCTATTGTTGGACAAGTGCAAAGCCTTTTCAAAGGTTATATTGACTAAATGTTGAGAGAAGGTAATGAACTCTTCAGCCTACTACACTACTGTATGTATTCTTTGTAATTAAAGTGAGACTTTTAATACTGTGAAGGGCTGCAAATTGCCCCCGGGGGGGGCGGTTGGAAACAACACTGTAGGACAAGTGTAAAGGTATGGCCCATATTGAGGAAATGTGGGCCACACAAAAATTAAGGATGACCCGCAAATGGCCCCCAGGCCAGACGTTTCACACCACTGCTGCACGACAAGTGCAAAAGTATGACCCATGCAAATGTTGGAAAAAGGTCCGGCCGCACAGAATGGGAGGACCGGCTGCAAATGACCCCTGGGTAATAGGCTGAACACCACTGCTGTCAGAAGCACAAAGCCGTGTAACAAATTATTTTGAGAAAATGCATTTCATACAAAAATGGGAGATGGCCCTCAAATGGCCCCCAGGCCATAGGTAGGACACCCCTGCCGTTGGACAATTGTAAAGCCTTTTCAAAGGTTATATTGTGTAAATGTGGGTTTTGGAAAAAGGTATTGAAGTCTTAGGCCTACTAAAACCCCAATTCCAATGAAGTTGGGACATTGTGTTAAACATAAATAAAAACAGAATACAATGATTTGCAAATCATGTTCAACCTATATTTAATTGAATACACTACAAAGACAAGATATTTAATGTTCAAACTGATAAACTTTATCGTTTTTAGCAAATAATCATGAACTTAGAATTTTATGGCTGCAACACGTTCCAAAAAAGCTGGGACAGGTGGCAAAAAAGACTGAGAAAGTTGAGGAATGCTCATCAAACACCTGTTTGGAACATCCCACAGGTGAACAGGCTAATTGGGAACAGGTGGGTGCCATGATTGGGCATAAAAGGAGCTTCCCTGCTACATTCACAAGCAAAGATGGGGCGAGGTTCACCTCTTTGTGAACAAGTGTGTGAGAAAATAGTCGAACAGTTTAAGGACAATGATCCTCAACGTACAATTGAAATGAATTTAGGGATTCGATCCCTCAGGCGGCACTGCATCAAAAACCGACATCAATGTCTAAAGGATATCACCACATGGGCTCAG
This sequence comes from Phyllopteryx taeniolatus, assembly GCF_024500385.1. Taxonomy (NCBI): domain Eukaryota; kingdom Metazoa; phylum Chordata; class Actinopteri; order Syngnathiformes; family Syngnathidae; genus Phyllopteryx; species Phyllopteryx taeniolatus. The sequence continues at coordinate 50,451,488 of NC_084502.1, read as the reverse complement.
GAACACTTCAGAAAACCAATGTCAGTAAATACAGTTCGGCGCTACATCCGTAAGTGCAACTTGAAACTCTACTATGCAAAGCAATATCAACAACACCCAGAAACGCCGCCGGCTTCTCTGGGCCCAAGCTCACCTAAGATGGACTGATGCAAAGTGGAAAAGTTCTGTTCTGTGGTCCGACGAGTCCACATTTCAAATTGTTTTGGGAAATTGTGGAAGTCGTGTCCTCCGGGCCAAAGAGGAAAAGAACCATCCGGACTGTTATGGACACAAAGTTCAAAAGCCAGCATCTGTGATTGTATGGGGCTGTGTTTGTGCCAATGGCATGGGTAACTAACACATCTGTGAAGGCACCATTAACGTTGAAAGGTACATACAGGTTTTGGAGAAACATATGCTGCCATCCAAGCAATGTCTTTTTCATGAACGCCCCTGCTTATTTCAGCAAGAAAATGCCAAACCACATTCTGCACGTGTTACAACAGCGTGGCTTCGGAGTAAAAGAGTGCGGGTACTTGACTGGGCTGCCTGCAGTCCAGACCTGTCTCCCATTGAAAATGTGTGGCGCACTATGAAGCGTAAAATACGACGACGGAGACCCTGGACTGTTCAACAGCTGAAGCTGTACATCAAGCAAGAATGGGAAAGAATTCCACCTACAAAGCTTCAACAATTAGTGTCCTCAGTTCTCAAATGTTTATTGAAAGTTGTTAAAAGAAAAGGGTGTAGTGGTGCACTCGCCTGACTTTGGTGCAGGCAGCGTGGGTTCAGTTCCCACTCTGTGACGGTGTGAATGAGAGTGTGAATGGTTGTCCGTGTCTATACGTTCCCTGCGACTGACTGGCGACCAGTTCAGGGTGTAGTCCGCCTTTCGCCCGAAGTCAGTTGGGATAGGCTCCCCGCGACCCTAACCAGGATAAGCGGTGTTGAAAATGGATGGATGGATAAAAGAAAAGGTGATGTAACACAGTGGTAAACATGACCTTGTCCCAGCTTTTTTGGAACATGTTGCAGCCATAAAATTCTAAGTTGATGATTATTTGCTAAAAACAATAAAATGTATCAGTTTGAACATTAAATATCTTGTCTTTGTTGTGTATTCGTTTAAATATAGGTTGAACATGATTTGCAAATCATTGTATTCTGTTTTTATTTATGTTTAACACAACATCCCAACTTCATTGGAATTGGGGTTGTAAACTACTGTATGTATTGTTGGTAATGAAGGTGGGACATTTAACTCCCCTTAATGTTACATTTAAGCCTTTTAAATGTAACATTCAGAGTAGTTAAATCCTCAGTCATAGATCATTTTCTGTTGAGTTTTGAACATGGGTTGTAATTACAATTTTGTTCTTATGGGGGTGCTACACGCGTGTAGGAATTTCCATAGGCGTAGGCGTCAAACGTCACTTCCTGTTGGAGTTTCCATATTGCACGCACTGACTTTTTTGTGCATCTGGGTCCCCTCTATATTTATTTATATATCCAATTTTCAGAGCCGTAGGTCATACGGATCCCCGAGTTGTCCTTTGATGTACTTTCGGCATGGTTCTAGGGGTCGCTGGCGAGCCATTTTTTGGAAATCGGGCCCGAAAACGTGAAATTATAAAAAATTCCAACCGGGCCTGATGTGCGTGTGTTTTCGTCCAAGTTTAGTGCCTCAAAAATGTATCCGTTTGTGATGGCTCGGGCCCTAATAAGAATAATTTCTACAGAAACAACAGGGACCTCGCAGCTCTACCTGCTCAGGCCCTAATAATAAGAATAATTTATTCAAAAACAATAGGGACCTCTCAGGTCGACCTGCTCGGGCCCTAATAATTTCTACAAATTCAATAGGGACCTCGCAGGTCACTGCGTGGGCCCTAATAACAATAATAATAATAATAATATTAAAGAAGAAGAAGAAGAATTTCTACAAATTCAATTGGGACCTTGCAGGTCACTGCCCGGGCCCTAATAATAATAATAAATAGAGATGCGAGCAGCTATAATTGGGCCCTTGCTCCCCAGGCACATTGGGGTACTGGCAGTTTGAGGTCCTGGCAGGTTGGGGTGTTGGCACGTTGAAGGGCCGCAAATTGCCCCCGGGCGGTAGGTTGGACACCACGCTGTAGGACATATGCAAAGTTATGGTCTATATTGAGTAAATGTGAGCCATACAAAAATGGAGGATGACCCGCAAATGGCCCGCAGGCCATAGGTTGACACCACTGCTGCAGGACAAGTGCAAAAGCATGACCCATGCAAATGCTGCAAAAAGATCCGGCCGCACAAAATGGGAGGACCGGCTGCAAATGACCCCTGGGACATAGGTTGAACACCACTGCTGTCAGAAGCGCAAAGCCGTGTAACAAGTTATATTGAGAAAATGCGGGCCATATAAAAATGGGGGATGGCCTCTAAATGCTCCCCAGGCCATAGGTAGGACACCACTGATGTTGGACAAGCGCAGAGCCTTTTCAAAGGTTATATTGAGTAAATGCGGGTGTTGAAAGAAGGTAATGAACTCTTAGGCCTACTACACTACTGTATGTATTGTTAGTAATGATGGTCGGACTTTTAACGACTGTGAATGATACATTTACAAGGACGTAGATCATTTTCTGTTGAGTTTAGGACATGGGTTGTAATTACAAATTTGTTTGTATGGGGGTGCTACACGCGTTTAGGAATTTTCGTAGGTCAAACGTAGCACAAATAGGTCTTTGACGAACTGTCACCATGTTGTTTTCGGCAACCTCAGAAAAGCTACGGTTGAAGAGCCGCCACCGGCATATAGTATGTCGGACAAAAAAGCTTTTGATAACTTTTTATGTCCAGGTGATGCGATGGTAATGACCAAGTTTGAAGTCAATCGGATGAAATCTGTAGGACAAGTTCGCAAAAGTGTGACACGTATAAATTTTCCAAAAGTGTACATTTAAAAGGTCGAAGGTCAGTTTCTGTTGAGTTTAGGATATAAGTTTTAATTACAATTTTGTAGAAGTCGGGGTAATGCAGGTACCTGCCAAGTTTGGTAGGTGTAGGTGTGACGTACCATGAATAGCTCTTTGATGAATTGTGAGTATGGCATCAGCAACCTTGCGAAAAAGGTCAAACCTTACGATTACAAATTATTAGTGTCCCTCCAAAAAGCAGTTCCTGTGCAGAATTCAGAGGGGCTAATCACAGGATTCACACTTCTACGTTGTGTCCCTTCTCTGTTTGTCCACCTGGAGGCAGCGTTTGCATTTCAGTCTGCATTTGGTGGGTTTTTGGCCACTTCATTGTCGAAATCACACTCTAATTTAGACTCTCCCACTGTCGTTGTTCCTCAAGAAGACTTTCCTTCACTTTCCTGCTGTAGCAACTAGTTTTAATTGGTTGATGAGCATGTTTTTCCACTAATAGAAAAGGGTTATCACAGTTTGAACTTTTATTTTCGCTTGAAACCACTTTCTGCTCGCGAGTGCTTTCCTTAACATCACCCACCTAGGGTGACAGTAAGTGGGGGGAAAATATGGTGTAATTTATTGATCATAATTCTGGTTTTACTTGGCCAATTGACACAATTTTAAAAACTGGTATATACAGTGGGTACGGAAAGTTTTCAGAAGCCCTTAAATTTTTCTCTCTTTGTTATATTGCAGCCATTTGTTAGAATCATTCAAAATTCAATCTCTCCAGTGGCATTAATGGAAACGACAGCTTGAGCGACAAAGTAGTACCGATTGCAAAAGAACCAAATAAAGGAACTCAGAAGACACTAAGATACATTTGTGTTAGTCTTCATGGAAAACACATATTTGGCAACAAGAGGAAAATACTTTATACAGTATCCAAAAATGTATCTTCAGAAAACATGTTGCAAATCATGAAATTTCATGTTGGACACCTAACAGTAAAGACATTTTGGCATTAAAAGTTTGAAAAATCTTACTTTAGATTTTTTTTTTTTTAACTTCAAAACAATTATGACCTTTTGATGAATAACAAGTGCCAGTAATTCAAATACTCATATCAGGAAAATGTATTTATTTTAAAAATGAAATTCAAGGGCCATTTCTTAACCATTATTGATCAAAATTATATTTTATTATTATATTAATTAGAAGTACACGCTGACCTGCAGAGAAAGACGAGTGGTCGCATCTAGACGCTCAAAGCGCCAACCACCTTCTCCATCAAACTGCAGGATGTGAGAGTGGTACTTCCTGTTGGAGGGATAGAAAGTGTCAGGGTGTGGCCTCAGCCAGCTGCCTGCAGCTCTGCTGCCCCCTGCTGGCTGGAAGCTACATTGATTCACTTCGTGTGTTTGTGTGTGTGTTCTAACCAGAGGGAGGGTCTATGGGTGATTGAGAGTAAGGATATCCCAGCCTCCTTTGCAGCCTGGAAGATGCTTCCCTCCACATCGATACTCACTGCACTGGTGCACTCGTCCAGCAGAGCGTAGCTGGGCCTGCGTGAGACATTTGACTCAGTTGAGATGATCATGTGACCCCACCCAATGCATGCGTGTGTGTTTGGTGGATCACTTGTGGTAGAACATGCGAGCCATTCCCATACGCTGCTTCTCTCCTCCTGACAGGACATCCTTCCAGTCATTGACGGACTCCCAACCTGATCCAAACGTAAGCAGCAAGTCACTGGCTAGCCCCACACACGCGCACACACACACACACACACACACACACACCTCCCTCCCTCTCCAGGATGTAGAGAAGGTGCACGGTGCAAAGGATCTTCTCCAAAAACGAGTCTGTCATTCCTTTGTGTGCCATCTGCTCCACAGAGTCTGGATAGATAACCTGATCTCTCAGCGTCCCCTCGGACATATAGGGCCTGCACAGCACACGCAGTCATGCATGCCATCTGGCAGTTGCAACAGTAGCAATAGAAACAACAGTAGAAGTAGAGTAGAACCTTTGTGGAATTGGGAATTTCAGCCGCATTTTCAGGTGAAAGTCACACAAATTGGCATCATACATAAACACTCAAGACCTCAAAGGTTTCTTGGTTTAAACGTGACATCACCCGACGAGGTAATGTACATACTGGTCGGGTTTTCGTGCTATTTCTTTAAAGGGCAAATTTGTAGGTTTAAAAAAAAAACACTTTTTGTCATATATGTTTAAACTGTCTGCATGAACTAACAGAATATTTTTAAAATAATCTTTTGAAAAATCACCCCTCTCTGGCACCATCTAATGCCTTTAAATTAATTTTAATGATTATTTTACAACTGTGCAGAGCAGGATAATAATAGTGAGAGAGTGTAGTGACAGGAGGCATGACCAAAGAGATATCAATTATTTGCGTGCACACACGCCGCATGTGATAAATAATAGTGTCTTAACACCCAGCACACTCCCACAGACTTTTGTATTTGGCCGAATTTTTCCCCCTAGTTAGCAACAAATGTTAAAAAGGAACTGGACAGCTCTCTACTTCAAATCAAGGGTAAACAGTATATAATGGTGGTGTGTGTCCCTATACATTGAAGGCTGAATGGCTGAGCTTGGAAAACCACCGGGAACATTACATTGTCATCACCGAGTTGGCGAGTAAGTTGTTCATCTCTCATATTTTTAATTGATTGTACATTACAAAAAACATATCATCAAACCGGTAACATTTCGTGTAAAATTGTGCACTCGCGGCCGACCTCAAGCTGCACTCTAAGGTGGCCGTAGGCAAGCGGGACGCAGCGGGCCTCTAGGCCAATTCCAGTGGTCCGTCGACATGCTTGCGGCCGACCAAGATGCAGTCTGAGGCAGCCAGGCAAGCGCGACAAATCGGTCTCTTCCTGGAGAAACGTGATACGGCAGGGGCAGGGTCGAGGACTGAAAAATTCAACTATTGCTTGGAGTTTGAAAACTTACTGTGCCTTGAACGCCCCAAAATGCTGCCTGAACGCTATGCTACTTCTAAAGGCTTCTGTATACTCGCGCGGGCGGTGACCGCGCTGACGTCACTGCGGCTATTCAGCACGTAGCTTGCCTTTACACTCGAGCGCCTCCCACGTACGCAGTTTTGAAAATGTACTCCAGTTCTCCTCCAAGTCGGTGACTAAAACGGATTCATGTGACTAAAAAAATGGATGCATGTGACTATAACGGACCAATCAGGAGAGATGATCTCCGCGGCATTCTCCGCGCAGAAACAATTTTTGCCGTGTGCGCGTCAAGTGACGCAGAGGGGCCGCGCGGGCCAATGCGTCGGTCACGTGATGTAATGAGGGCGTTGTCGGCCGTGCGAGCGTGGGAGTATAAAGAGGTCTTTAGGCTTCTGTCAAATAGCCAAAGTGCCAGAAGAAAGTTAGAATGCTCCAGGAGAAGGTAAAGCTCCTGGATATTCTCAAAGAAATAAAAAAAAATTGTATTGCGATATTCGCTATGATGGCGTGAACAAGCCATACAGACATCCATAAAATTTTGCAATGCCATTGACGCTACCATAGTGACGTACATATAAAACCCTCTTTGTCATCATGAAAAAGCAGTGACAGTAGCTGGCTAGTATCATTTTAAAGTAGTAGAATTTCAAAATGGCCTTTATTTCCTTCAAATATTCTCTCGTGCAGACCTTGGAGGAAAAAGCTAGGACAGGCCTGAATTAAAGTGTTTTGGGGTCACAGTTAGTGGTATAACGTCGATTAAATGCATTTTTTTCCTATTTTGATATTCGCAGTAGTCCCTATTAGATCCTACCTATTTTTTATTACTGTATACCTTCCTCATTCAGCATTTAAGTTACAGCCCCTTTCACACAGAGACACTTCTTTAGAGCTGCTACAGTAGATTACATATACAGTGGTGCATTGAGATAAAAGTGACCAGATTTATGAGTTTTTCGAGAAACAAGCCGTCATTCTGACATTTTTTTGCTTTGACTTGCGAGGTCAAACCTGTATGGTGGCAGGTAACTCAACTTACTTCGCAACAAGCAGCAGTTTGGCAGATACGGTATAATTAGTAAATATTCTTCAAAAAAGAGGCTTCAAGCTGTTTATTGCCACACTTGGCTGAAGGTTACTGTCAAACTAAATATAAAACAAAGAGAATGACATGTTGTGTACTTCAAGTAATCACATAGCGTCCGCTACCGGAATGCCAATATACAATGGGAAACTCCAAAGGCACATGGCCTAAAAATTAGCATCTACTGTATGTGGAGGTGTTGTTACCCTTTAAGCATCGGCTAGCTGAACACAAACACTACTGCAACACATGTAGACAGACTATATAACAATACTCACAAGCATTATCCTCTGCGGAGAACACCTAATATTACTGCCGTACTAAGAAGAGAGAAGAGAGTAGCTGTGCCTCCAGCACAGTATATCTGTCAGTAGGTCTTTTCCTGCCTCCGGGTTGCCAAGGCACGCAGTATGATCAGCACAATTGAAGAAGCTGTGACAAAAACGGTTTCAGTCTTTTTAATAGTATTTAATTATGTCATAACTATGTTTTTTGAAACTATAATATACAACCCCAATTCCAATGAAGTTGGGACGTTGTGTTAAACATTTGACACCCCTGCTACGTTGAGGAACATTGTCCTTAAACTGTTCGACTATTTTCTCACGCACTTGTTCACAAAGCGGTGAACCTCGCCCCATCTTTGCTTGTGAATGACTGAGCAATTCAGGGAAGCTCCTTTTATACCCAATCATGGCACCCACCTGTTCCCAATTAGCCTGTTCACCTGTGGGATGTTCCAAACAGGTGTTTGATGAGCATTCCTAGACTTTCTCAGTCTTTTTTGCCACCTCCCCCAGCTTTTTTGGAACGTGTTGCAGCCATAAAATTCTAAGTTAATGATTATTTACTAAAAACAATAACGTTTATCAATTTGAACATTAAATATCTTGTCTTTGTAGTGTATTCAATTAAATATAGGTTGAGCATGAGTTGCAAACCATTGTATTCTGTGTTTATTTATGTTTAACACAAAGTCCCAACTTAATTGGAATTGTAATAAAGTGCCATTTTCCTCATTAAATAACATCACAAAAATGTTTTGTTGGATTTTTTTTCAGGAGGCTTGAACAGATTTCCATTCATTTCAGTGGGGAAAGATTATTTGTAATGAGTGTTTTGAGTTACGAGCGTGGTCAAGGAACTAGTTAAACTTGTATCTCAAGGCACCATTGTATGAAGAGTATTTACCTATCTTTGCACTTTACAAAGTAGGCAAGGTTACACTGTGGTAATACACACACAAAGAGAGCTAGTATGCATACCTCTGCGGTATGTAGAACATGTGTTCTGGTTCTGGTCGCGAAAGAACACCGCCATAAACAGGCCACAGGCCGCTGAGGATCCTGAACAAAGAACTTTTGCCACATCCGTTAGGTCCCGTGATCAACACATCCATGCCCTCGTCAACCTGACAACCCATAGTCAGCACATCAACACAAAATGCTCTCTCATAGTACACCACATAATAAGAATAGCAATACAGTGGGTACGGAAAGTATTCAGACCCCCTTCAATTTTTCACTCTGTTGTATTGCTGCCATTTGCTAAAATCATTTAAGTTCATTTTTTCCCTCATTAAATGTACACCATTTTGACTGAAAAAAACAGGAATTGTTTTTGAAAATGTTTGCAGATTTATTAAAAAAAGAAAAACTGAAATATCACAGCCATAAGTATTCAGACCCTTTGCCCATATATTTAACTCAGGTGCTGTCCATTTCTTCTGATCATGCTTGAGATTGTTCTACACCTTCATTGGAGTCCAGCTGTGTTTGATTATACTGATTGGACTCTATTAGGAAAGCCACAGACATCTATATAAGACCTTACAGCTCACAGTGCATGTCAGAGCAAATGAGAATCATGAGGTCAAAGGAACTGCCTGAAAAGATCAGAGACAGGTTACAAAAAAAATTCTGCTGCACTTAAGGTTACTAAGAGCACAGTGGCCTCCATAATCTTTAAATGGAAGACGTTTGGGACAATCAGAACCCTTCTTAGAGCTGGCCGTCTGGCCAAACTGAGTAATCGGGGGAGAAGAGCCTTGGTGAGAGAGGTAAAGAAGAACCCAAAGATCACTGTGGCTGAGCTCCAGAGATGCAGTTGGGGGATGGGAGAAAGTTCTAAAGAGTCAACCATCACTGCAGCCCTCCACCAGTCGGGGCTTTATGGCAGAGTAGCCCGACGGAAGACTCTCCTAAGTGCAAGACACATAAAAGCCTGCATGGAGTTTGCTAAAAAACACTTGAAGGACTCCAAGATGGTGAAAAATAAGATTCTCTGGTCTGATGAGACCAAGATTGAACTTTTTGGCCTTAATTCTAAGCGGTATGTGTGGATAAAACCAGACATTGCTCATCACCTGTCCAATACAGTCCCAACAGTGAAGCATGGTGGTGGCAGCATCATGCTGTGGGGGTGTTTTTCAGCTGCAGGGATAGGACGACTGGTTGCAATCGAAGGAAAGATTACTGCGGCCAAGTACAGGGATATCCTGGACGAATACCTTCTCCAGAGTGCTCAGGACCTCAGACTGGGCCTAAGGTTCCCCTTCCAACAAGACAATGACCCTAAGCAAACAGCTAAAATAACAAAGGAGTGGCTTCAGAACAACTCCGTGACTGTTCTTGAATGGCCCAGTCAGAGCAATGACTTAAACCCAATTGAGCATCTCTGGAGGGACCTGAAAATGGCTGTCGACCAACGTTCACTATCCAACCTGACAGAACTGGAGAGGATCTACAAGGAGGAATAGCAGAGGATCCCCAAATCCAGGTGTGAAAAACTTGCATCATTCCCAAAAAGACTCATAGCTGTATTAGCTCAAAGGGGTGCTTCTACTAAATACTGAGCAAAGGGTCTGAATACTTATGGCTGTGTGATATTTCAGTTTTTCTTTTTTTAATAAATCTGCAGAGATTTCAACAATTCTGTTTTTCTGGCAATACGAGGTGCTGTGTGTACATTAATGAGGAACAAAAATAATTTAAATAATTTTAGTAAATGGCTGCAATATAACAAAGAGTGAAAAACCTTAAGGGTGTCTGAATATGTTGCGCACCCACTGGACAGTATATCCATCAATTTTCTGTACCGCTTATCCTCGCTAGGGTCGCGGGCGTACTGGAGCCTATCCCAGCGATCTTCGGGCAAGAGGCGGGTACACCTCGCCAGCCAATCGTAGGGCACATGTAAACATCCATCCATCCATCCATTTTCTGAGCCGCTTCTCCTCACTAGGGTCGCGGGCGTGCTGGAGCCTATCCAGCTGTCATCGGGCAGGAGGCGGGGTACACCCTGAACTGGTTGCCAGCCAATCGCAGGGCACATAGAAACAAACAACCATTTGCACTCACATGCACACCTACGGGCAATTTAGAGTCTCCAATTAATGCATGTTTTTTGGGATGTGGGAGGAAACCGGAGTGCCCGGAGAAAACCCACGCAGGCACGGGGAGAACATGCAAACTCCACACAGGCGGGGCCGGGGATTGAACCCGGGTCCTCAGAACTGTGAGGCTGACGCTCTAACCAGTCGTCCACCGTGCCGCCACATATAAACAATAAATCATAAATGCTATAGATAAATCATAGCAAGCCAATACATCTGTGCGTTTTGTCTGTAAATACTGCTAGAGAATGGACCAATCAAGTCCATGTTTTTCTTCTCCTTCACATCTGCTTCCTGCTTTGAACTGTTGGCCGTTCATTGTACACACACAAAGACAGTGTTTCATTTAATATGAATGAGTTACAGCAGGGGTGTCAAACTAATTTTTGTCACGGGCCACATCGTAGTTACTTCCCTCAGAGGGCCTCTACGACTGTGAACCCATATAAATGAAAGATTACCTCATATACTGTAATTACATACAGTATACACAACACATTGATGAATAACCAGTTGTAAAATCAGAAGCCTATAAAAACATATTTTTCAACTATTACATTTCTTTTCAAAGGGGGATTAGAAACAAAAAATGCTTGCAAATATCTCAATGGTATTACACTAGAACAAAACTAGCAATTTTGATTTGGTTTCGCGGGCCACATAAAATGATGTGGCGGGCCGGATCTGGCCCCCGGGGCACCAGTTTGACACCTGTGAATTACAGTCTGTGGTAGAAGAGAAGTGTGTGTGTGTGTGTGTGTATGTGTGTGTGTGCGCGTGTGTGTAACCTGGATGTTGAGGCTGGACACGACCACGTCTCCTGTCGGCGTGATGATCGGCAGATTCTCACATCGAATACCCTTCTCCACACTGACTACCTGACCTGCAGCAGGATGACATGACAACACAAAGAGCTCAGGTGTGATGTCAATTTCTCTTTGGGCCTTCTTTTTTAGCCTTCCTCTATACAGTCAAGTTATTGTTAATTCCACAAATTACTTTCTTCAGGCCTCTGGGTGGCTGAAAAGGTCTTACAGCTGCAGTTGTTTTTTTAAAGTGCTCTAGAAATTCAATCTGACGCCCTAACTCTACTCTGAGAGTGCGAGTGTTCAGAGAGGTACAGCGTGCTCCTTTCCTTTGAATTTACAAATGACCGTTATTTTGGGCTGTTGTTGTAGACAGTGCGGACAGTTGTTGTTGAACGCATCCTTTGCTTGAACAGGTTCCATGCTCGTCCTGCCTGACACTCTCCCACTTTGTCTGGCCAGTCAGAGCAGCCAGAGTACGCTACGCCATTTCCATAGAGTGGACACTCTCCTACTCTGTCTGGCCAGTCAGAGCAGCCAGAGTACGCTACGCCATTTCCATAGAGTGGCGCTCTGAATAACCGAATATCACATTCTAACAATGCTCTGAGCTTCCGAACAATCCGGAGTGTAGCAGAGCGCACTTGGGAGTGGATTTGTGAATGCACCCAAAGCTGAGTTGAGTTGAATTGAGATTTGGCGCCACCCGTGAATCTGTTTTTAATGCTGTTTTGCTATTCATGGATAACACTAGCAGAGGTCTTGCCTCGCATCTCCAGATGGCCACAGACCCTGTGGCCTTGCTGCACCACTGCTCCCCCTGTTGGCACCCCCAGGTCTCTGTCTGAGGCGCGCCGGTAGATACCCTGACTGACGTCCTCAAAGACATCCAACATTGCTGAGACGCGAGCAGTGTAGCCAGCCAGTTCTGTGACCTAGAAGCAGAGATGCAGGTGTTAGCGTGCTTACTACTAAATATAGGAAGTGTGACTCAAAAGGCAGCGGGTGGGAGCACCTCCTTGTAGGAGATCATGATCCTTTCCACAGCGTCAGCCGCAGCATTGAGCAGGTTTCTGGCCGTGGTGAAGGCTTGTGTCCTCTCGCTCACAAGCTCCTCCTCCTTCATCACCATGGCCGCTTGCTTCACCTCATCAGAGTCTGACAGCATCACAAGGTCAGATGTGGCACAGTCTAACAAGCGGCCAGGGCACGTTCACGCATGTGCTGACCATGTTCGGAGTATCCGGTGGCGGTGATGATGGGCACAGCGACCATGACCAGGCCCGAGGCGCTCCACACGTACTTCATGAGGAACTGCTCCAGCATGATGTACCACAGACGCTTGACCAGGATCTGGTGGATCTGGTGGGACAAAGACTTGTAGCTCCTCTGCAGCTGGGCCATCTCCACCTACAAATCAAAAGCACCCCAGTGAGTGGCGCGCATGACGAGGCGTCTGTCCAGCGTGGGACAAGCGTTACCTGGTGTCCTCCATAGAAGGCAATCTCTTCGGAGTTGGCGATAATGCGCGAGTGCATGTGCCTCAGGTCACCTTTGCGCTGCGCTTCCTCAGCCACCAGCTTTCCAAATCGCGGCGAACACGAGCGCAGCACTTTGGCTGTAAGTGCCACCACCAGGCCGGCGATGACCGAGGGCCATGTGGTGTTGGCTCCTGCACGAGAGACAACCACAGCGCCTGTCACTACGTCTGCTGCCAGACGTAGTGACAGGCATCCACGGCGGCAGGTGGCACCTTTGGCGTGGGCGGTTCTCAGCAGCGTGTAGCCAGTGACAGCCACGTCCAGGATGGGCTTCGTTAGGTTGGAGTAGAGGTGGGCCACCGAGGTGGAGAACATGACGATGTCTTCTGTCAGTGACTGATCCGGGTTGGACAAACGGGCATCCATGTTGCTGACTCGGTAGTACGTCTGACACACGACACACACCAGATGGTGTCACGTCTTGCCTCGCACTAACCTGTGACCAGCAGTGTGCTACCTGGTTGCTGAAGTAAAGTTGGTAAGCGTGGGTGACCAGCCGGCTCCGGAAGCGAAGGGTCAGTTGACCTTCCAGGAACCTGATGGCGCTGTTGATGAAGGTGGCGGGAACAGCCACCAGAAGCCACTTGAGGAGCTGCAGTAAGAAGGCACGCGGGTCCTTCTTCACGATGCACTTGACGATCATGCCTGCACGTGGTAGCAAGGGACAGAGCTAAGCTGAATCAAAAGTGTCTTTTTAGGATAGAAGGGAGCTATGTTTCCTGTATAGACAAGAAGTTCAGGGCTGAACTTTGCTAATACACACACAAACAAAAACACTGACCATCCAGAGTGGCAACATAGATGGACAAGAAAGTTCTGGACATCAGAGTGAGCGAGTGTATGATGAGCACAGCCACCTCAGGACATAGTAACCGTGGAAACAACAACTTCAACAGGCCAGAAAGTCGCATGATGAACTCCCTGTTCACTGATGGACACCTACACACACACAAAAAATGAGGTTAATGTACCATTTAATAACTGTAAATTAGAAATGGGCAACTCAAATGATGGAGGGGACAAGATTTTTCATCTGCGCACTTCCTAACCAGATCAATGACAAATATGCCATTTTAAATACGGTCAAAATATGTGCATATATCTGTTTTTTTATTGAACCAATGTACATCAAAGTATCTTAATATATTTTGCGCTCAAATGTACACAACCCAATTCCAATGAAGTTGGGAATTTGTGTAAAACAAAAAAGAAACTTATATTTTCAACCTATATTAAACTGAATACACTACAAAGACAATATATTTATTGTTCAAACTGATTAACTTAATTGTTTTTTGGGTTTTTTGCAACTATTTAATCATTTGAAAATTGATGCCTGCAACACATTCCAAAAAGCTGGGACAGGGGCATGTTTACCACTGTGTTACATCACCTTCCCTTTTAACAACACTCAATAAGCATTTGGGAACTGAGGACACTAATTGTTGAAGCTTTGTAGGTAGAATTCTTTCCCATTCTTGCTTGATGTACAACTTCAGTTGCTCAACAGTCCGAGGTCTCCATTGTCGTATTTTGCGGTTCATAATTCGTGGAGTAATATGCTCGCTTGGATTGAATATGCCCATAACTCCCTGCCAAGCGCTTCTTCTGGTATGTCCCCTTTCCAGTGCTCCCTAGGCTACCAACCTCCGCTGTTTTCCTCAGAAGAGAGCGAGATAGCAGTCCCCTCTGTGCAGAACCACATGCGGCGGCGTTCCAAGATCTGGAGACAGGCCTGCTCCGTTCTGCTCCACGCCCACACAAGGTCTTGGTTGTAAGCCAACTGTCGCCGCACCACTGCGCCTGCTTACGCTGTTGGCCAGAAGGTGTGGTAATGTGCCAAGACTTTGCCAATTAAGGTGGACTCCAGAAAATTGGCTCCCCGGTTCATTGGCCCTGATGAGATCGCGGCCTTGGTGAACCAATGTGCTGTACGCCTTAGGCTCCCGGCCTCCCTTCGGGTTCACCCCACCTTTCATGTCTCACAGGTTAAACCGGTTTATTCCAGCCTGTTGTCCTCCCCACCTCCTCCCCAGGTTATCGATGGGGAGGCTGCCTACTTGGTGAACAAGCTGCTGGATGTCCGTCGCCGTGGGAGGGGCTTCCACTACCTGGTTGACTTGGAGGGCTATGGACCAGAGGAGCGGAGCTGGGTCTCCTGCCCAGCAGGTTCTGAGCAAGGTCCTGAGCCGTGACTTCCATCGTCGGCACCTGGGACTCTCGGGTTGTGCGCAGGGTGGCGCACGTAGGGGTCGGGGTACTGTCAGGGCTGCTGCCCCTCTGTGTGTGTGTGTGTGTGTGTGCTCGCAGGTGCAGGAGTACAAGTGGAGAGACGAGTTGGAGCTATGATTCATTATCATCAACGGTGTACTTAAGTCGGTCCCTAACGCCACCTCGTTGCCAGATCATCTTGTATAGTCACACTGTCAGTCGCATCTAGCTCGTGAAGTCGTTCATAGTAAACAGAAAGATCCTGATCAGCACTTTCCCTTGCCTTCCAGAATCTCCACGCCTGCTTCCTTGTCTGCACACCTGCTTGCCTGCGGAGTCCCTCCACGCCTGCCTACTTGCCTGCAGACCTTCTTGTCGACTGAAGCCCTCTACGCCAGTTTCTTCACCTTCACACCTGCCTGCCCTAGGATTCCCTTGTTGGGCCAAGTCTCAGCACCCAAGATTCAACTACCCCTACCTGGGTGACTCTCCCTCCCTTTTTTGCCTGTTGCTTGTAAATAAACGTCCGATACATTTTCTTGTTTGGCTTGTCTCTGCTGTTCGGTAGCCCCCCTGCTTCACGAACCCTAACAGTTCACCTGTGGAATGTTCCAAACAGAATTTATTAGACTATGTTTGTCCTGCATGTCATTCAAAATCCCCAAATTATTAGGCTTACTCACTTTGCAGTATAGGGCTCTTCACCCTGCTTTGTTGAAGGAGCCCCCGGTGCATCTCCACCATACGCATTTGCAACACTATTCGCGGCGTTAAATGCAGCATGTCCATGTTTTTAGAGAACACACATTTTGGTAACCTCTCATGTACTTTCAACAAACTGTCAACGGTTCTTCCATCCATCCACCTATCAATCCATCCATCCATCCATCCATTTTCTGAGCCGCTTCTCCTCACTAGGGTCGCGGGCGTGCTGGAGCCTATCCCAGCTGTCATCGGGCAGGAGGCGGGGTACACCCTGAACTGGTTGCCAGCCAATCGCAGGGCACATACAAACAAACAACCATTCGCACTCACATTCACACCTACGGGCAATTTAGAGTCGTCAATTAACCTACCATGCATGTTTTTGGGATGTGGGAGGAAACCGAAGTGCCCGGAGAAAACCCACGCAGGCACGGGAAGAACATGCAAACTCCACACAGGTGGGGCCGGGGATTGAACCCCAGTCCTCAGAACTGTGAGGGAGATGCTCTAACCAGTCACCCACCGTGCCGCCATCCATCTACTTCCACTTATCCAGAGTTGGATCATGGGGCAGCAGCTTTCGCAGGGTAGCCCAGCCTTCCCTCTTCCCTGCCACTTCCAGCTCTTCCGGGGGAATCTCGAGGCATTCCCAAGCCGGCTGGGAGACATAGGTCCAATTCCAATTCTACACTTTAGCCCTTCCCCTTTGTCTAAACCCTTGGTTTTACGTGTGCACGAGAACGACACGGTATCCCAGTTCCTAGGGGAAAGGCTAAAATGAAGGGGTGTATAACCCTTGAAACCAAGTATGGTTGGGGAGCTCCCTTGAAACCGAGGGGTATGGGACTCCGCCCCCACTGACAGGAGAAGAGCTTGGTTACAAGACGGCGGAACAGACAAGGAAGTACATAAATGTAAGTGAGCATAATTATTGATATTCATACAAATGACAGTCATGTTTTTATCAACGTAAACATCATTCTTGTTTTGGGAATTGTTGGTAAATTTCTCGATATGATGATGGATGGACTTCACGACAATCTACTGCATTTTATGAACGATTATGAACGAAATAATTATTTGACAGCTAAGTCACATTCAAAAGCTACGCAGCTAATGTAGTGTGGCTAGTAATGTCACTTCTGAGTATACTGTGACATTCGCTTTCCATATAGTTAAGCTGTAGTCTATAATCACTCATGTAATGCAGCAGTTTATTGTCGTAAAGCCATTAGCTTAGTGTTTAAATATCCTCATCCGAAATCGGGTTTACTAAACACACGTTCTGGTCAACCTTATAAATCCAGACGCCTTTTCCTCCACAGGGACGCTACAAGACAACTGATGCCTTCTTCTACAACAGCACAAAAAACTCCAGAAATACAATCCCAGTGCCAAAATGACCACCGTCACAAAATGCAATTATAAAGTTCCTTTTAGAGAAATATGAACAAAAACGACGAGACTGAAGCAAAAAAATATATAGGTTTTTACAGCTTTCCAGTTAAAATGTAGATACTGTATTTAAATTTGTTGTCTATATTATTAACATATTATTTCTATTTCATATATACAGAGGTGGGTAGAGTAGCCAAATATTGTACTCAAGTAAGACTACTGTTACTTTAGAATAATATGACTCAAGTAAAAGTATAAAGTAGTCATCCAAATAGATACTTGAGTAAGAAAGTACTCAAAGAAAAAACTACTCAAGTAAAGAGTAACTTGTAACTTCTGATTTATTTATTTATTTGTTGAAATCAGAGCATGAACATCAAATTAAAAAAATAATAATAATAATAATAATATATGGGAGTTAATGCAGATTTCACCAGATCATTTCAATTCTTAACTGCCCAAAGACCAACAACACATACATTGGGCGCGACAGAAACATTATTTGCTATATTCGCTTAAATGACTTCACGAGGAAGCTGTTTGCTGAACAGACTTATTGATTGTGTGTACACGTGCATGTGCGACACCATAGTAATAGTGCTAATTTTGCCATATCCACTGCCAAAACAACAATAGAAACATCTGCAACTTACCACAAGGTGTTTTCTCAAGTTAGAAGTGGGGTGTATTATCCAAGTTTGGGCAGTCACAATTTCAGAGCTGCATGATAAACCTGTTGTTTTTTGGAGTCTGTAAAATAAACAGTCGGGAAGGCTACGTGCGCGGCCTTGTGTCGTCTGATTGGTGAATTGGAGTCAAATGACATTAGTGATCCAGTTTGATTGGCGCAACGGGCATCCTATGCGGAAGTCGAAGATAGAGTCTAAAAATAGACTCGCACACGCAAGAATGAATAAATAAAAGTAGCAAACGGCATGTCGATCATTGTAACGGAATAAAAGTATTGATCCTTCGTCACGTAAATACTCAAGTAAAAGTAAAAAGTACGGTGCATTTAAAGTACTCTGACAAGTACAGTTTATGGAAAATGTTACTTGAGGAAATGTAACGGAGTAAATGTAGCGCGTTACTACCCACCTCTGCATATATATGGATGTTCATTTGTTAGATGCATTTCCTATATACATATTTTAAAATGTTCAATTTAAAAAAATCTGCAATACCGCAAAGTAAATAATCACACAATTACCATAATATCATATGGAAATTCTCCCAAATGTCAATAACTGTGTGTTCTGTAAGTGTATTTTTGATAATTATGTGCTTCTGTTTTACCTCGGCGGCACGGTGGACGACTGGTAAGAGCGTCTGCCTCACAGTTCTGAGGTCCGGGGTTCGATCCCCGGCCCCGCCTGTGTGGAGTTTGCATGTTCTCCCCGTGCCTGCGTGGGTTTTCTCCGGGCACTCCAGTTTCCTCCCACATCCCAAAAACATGCATGGTAGGTTAATTGACGACTCTAAATTGCCCGTAGGTGTGAATGTGAGTGCAAATGGTTGTTTGTTTATATGTGCCCTGCGATTGGCTGGTAACCAGTTCAGGGTGTACCCAGCCTCCTGCCCGATGATAGCTGGGATAGGTTCCAGCACGCCTGCGACCCTAGTGAGGAGAAGCGGCTCAGAAAATGAATGGATGGATGTTTTACCTCAACGCTGCAAATAATGAGATGCCCAACTGATAATCAATGTTCCTGTGACAGTGACAATAAAGTTCTTTTTATATTATATTCTGTTTGAGATATTTTCTTTGTGTGTGTGTGTGTGTGTTCACAAATGTTTGGTTATGTGTTTTGTGATGGTTTTTGTTGGTATTAATTGACCGACGTTAGGCCATAAAGTCAGTTGTCAAAATATGTCCCTTAAAATGTTTCCAGAGTAGATAAAGATGAAATCTAGAAATGTATGCACCCTGTCACATGGTGAGAAATATTTATTATAAACAATGTTAAAATACCAGTCACCTTTAGAAATTGCATAAACAGACTCATTTAAATAAAAAAGCAATTTATAATCGTAACGTTCATTTGCCACAAGATGGAATCTTGGAAATGTAAACAATTGTCGCGTCTGCATATGACACAGCCAGCAGGAGGTAAGGGATGTTGACGTGTCGTCCCAATTCCTAGGGCCATTTACCGCTTCATCTTGGCCCTCCAAACGAAGGCCTAAGGGGAATGGGTAAGACGAAGGGGAAGGGCTAAGTGGTAGAATTGGGATTGCCCCATAGTCTCTCCAGTGTGTCCTGGGTCGTCCTCGGGGCCTCCTCCCAGTGGGTTGTGCCCAGAACACCTCACGAGGGAGGCGTCCAGGAGGCAACCTAACTAGATCCCCGAACCACCTCATCTGGCTCCTCTCAATGTGGAGGAGCAGCAGCTCGACTCTTTGAGTACCTCCCTGATGTTCTGAGCTTCTCTAAAGGAGAGCCAGGACACCCTGCGGAGGAAACCAATTTCGGCGGCTTGTATCCACAAGCTTGTTCTTTCAGTCATGACCCACAGTTCATGACCATAGGTTAGCGTGGGAATGTAGATCGACTCGTAAATCAATAGCTTTGCTTTTCGGCTCAGTTCCTTCTTCACCACGACAGACCGACACAGAGTTCGCATCACTGCAGAACGCTGCACCAATCAGTCTGTCAATCTCCCGCTCCATTCTTCCCACACTTGTGAACAAGACCCCAAGATAACTTTAACTCCTCCACTTGGGGCAGTACCCTCATTCCCTTTTCCGATAGAGTACCATCGTCTCAGATTTGAAGGTGCTGATTCTCATCCCAACCGCGTCACACTCGGCTGTGAACCACTCCAGTAAGAGTTAAAGATTGTGGCTTGATGAAGCCAACAGAACTACATCATCTGCAAAAGGCAGAGATGTAATACTGTGGTCACCAAACTGTACCCCCTCAACGCCTTTTGTCCGTAAAGGTTATGAACAGAATCGGTGGCAAAGCGCAGCCTTGTCGGAGTCCAACCCTCACTGGATACGAATCCAAATTACTGCCAGCAATGCAGAACAAGCTCTGACACCAGTCGAATACTCCATACTCTAGAAGCACCCACCTCCCCCAACAAAACTCCTTGAGACACAGAGTCAAATGCATTCTCCAAGTCTACAAAACACATGTAGACTGGTTGGGCAAACTCCCATGCACCCTCGACGGCCCTGCTGAGCTAAAAAGTATAGAGCTAGAAAGTATAGAGCTCGTTTACTTTTCCACGGTAAAGACGATGACCACACTGCTCTTCCTGAATCTGAGATTCGACTTCCTGATGGACTCTAATCTCCAGAAACAGGGAGGCTGAGGAATGTGATACCCCTATATTTGGAACACACACCCTGTGCCCCTTTCTGAAAAAGAAAGTCTGCCAATCCAGAAGCACTGTCCCCGATGTTGCAGAGTTGTGTCAACCAGGACAGCCCCACAATATCCAGAGCCTTCAGGAACTCCAGTTGGATCTCATCCACCACCCAGGGCCGTGCCACAGAGGAGCTTTTTAACGACCTTGGTGCTTCCTCATGGGAAGGCATGTCGGTAGAATTGAGGAGGTCTTTGAAGTATTCAGCCCACCGAATTACAACGTCCCGAGTTCAGGTCAGCAGCGCCCCATCTCCACCATACACAGCGTTGACGGTGCATTGTTTCCCCCTCCAGAGACGCTGGAAGGTGGACCGGAGTTTATTCAAAGCTGTCAGGAAATCGTTCTCCATGGCCTCACTTAATTCCTCCCATGCCCGAGCTTTTGCCTCAGCAACCACCAAAACTGTGTTCCGCTTGGCCTGCCAGTCACCATCAGCTGCCTGCGGAGTCCCAAGGCCCAATAGGACTATTTCTTCAGCTTGATGGCATCCCTTATCGCTGGTGTCCACCAACGGGTTCGGGGATTGCCGCCACGACAGGCACCGACCACCTTACGGCCATAGCTCCAGTTGGCCGCCTCAACAATAGAGGCGCGGAACATGGTCCACTTGGACTCAATGTCCCTAGCCTCCCCCGGGACATGTGTGAAATTCTGCTGGAGCTGGGAGTCGAAGCTCCTTCTGACAGGGGACTCTGCCAGATGTTTCCAGAAGACCCTCACAATATGTTTAAGTCTGCCAGGTTGGACCAGCATCTTCCCCCACCATCAGAGCCATCAATGGTGATCGATTGACAGCTCTCTCTCTTCACCCAAATGTCCACGATATGAGGCCGCAAGTCAGATGACACAACCACAAAGTCGATCACTGAACTGCGGCCAAGGGTGTCCTGGTGCCAAGTGCACATGTGGACACCTTTATGTCTCAACATGGCATTTGTTATGGACAATCCGTGAATAACAAAGTCCAATAACAGAATACCACTCAGGTTCTGGTCGTTTGTCCCGATCACGCTCCTCCAAGTCTCACTATCATTGTCCACGTGAGCACTGAAGTGCCCCAGCAAAAGAAGGGAGGCCCCAGCGGGAGCGCTCTCCAACAACCCCTCTCAGGACTCCAAAAAGGGTGGGTACTCTAATCTGCTGTTTGGTGCACAGGCACAAACAACAGTCACGACCCATACCCCCACCCGAGGGCGAAGGGAGGTTACCCTCTCGTCCACCGGGGTAAACCACAATCTCCAGGTACCGAGCTGGGGGGCAATAAGTATGCCCACACCTGCTCAGCGCCTCTCACCGTGGGCAATTCTAGAGTAGAAGGGAGTCCAACCCCTCTCATTAGGACTGGTACCAGAGCCCGAGCTGTGTGTGGGTTGTGAGCCTGACTATATTTAGTCGGAACTTCTCAACCTCACACACCAGCTCGGGCTGCTTCCTTGCCACAGAGATGACATTCCACGTCCGTAGAGCCAGCTTTTGTTGCCGGGGATCAGACAAACAAAGTCCCTGCCTTCGGCCACCACCCAGCTTTCTATGCACCAGACCCCGTTGGCTTCTCCCACAGGTGGTGAGCCTACGGGAAGGGGAACCCCCGTTGCCTCTTGGGTAGTGCCCAGTCTGGCCCCATGGGTGCAGGCCTGGCCACCAGGCGCTCGCCTTTGAGCCCCACCTCCAGTCCTGGCTCCAGAGGGGAGCCACAATGACCCACTTCCAGGCAAGGGGAAGCTTAGATCGATTTATGTTTGTCCTCATAATGGGTCTATGAGCCGTACATTGTCTGGTCCCTCACCTTTAACCTGTTTGCCACTGGTAACCCTACCATGGCTGTGAAACCCCAGACAACTTCGCTCCTAGGATCATTAGAACACACAAACACCTCCACTATGATAAGGTGACGGTTCGGGGAGGGTGGTCAACGGTTCTTGTGAAGAAGAAAAAATAAATAAATCACTGTTGTTTGTACACTTTTGATTTGAGAGCTATGCAGCTTCAGTATACTTCTCGCATTAACTTTGGTTCCCAGCACTGTTTATGTTACCCACAGTTAGTTGAATGTGTGTCTTAATTAACTGTCGGCTTACGTTTATTTTGCACTTTGTTTGCATGAAACCCTGACTTTGAGTTGTGTCTGATATAGTAACCTCCCGGTCAGTTCCACTGTCTGCTAAGATGAGTTTACCAAATATATAAAATGTTATTGTGGTCTTCCTGGTATTTACACGACAAAACCTCCTTAAAGGAGGCAAAAGAGCCTCCATGTGTCTTGTACGACTCATCAGCGCCACAAAACAATCTTGGGTGACGTCGTCGCTAAGCAAACTAGATACATCGGGTTGCCTTCAAATTTGTTGAACATATAAACTGCTTCCTATTCTTGATGATATAGCTGATGGAGAACACCCAGTGGAAGCATTACTAAGTGATGTCTGCCATCTGTGGTGATGGTACTATTGCAACTTAAAATTGATCAAGTAATATACTTGATCAATTTTATATTGTAATATGCTGGAGAAAAACAAATTGGGGGGTGAGTGGGAATTAATCGATGGGCCACTCACAGTGTGGGCGTGGTGTGTACCAGTTTCCCATCCCTGGTGTAAATGCGCGCACACAGACACACACACACACACACCTCTTGTCGTTCCCCGTCAGCTTGTCGACATTTGAGGCAGTGGAGTCATTGACCAAGCCCACAGTGTGCTCAGTCCTCCCCTGGAGAATAAACATACTTAAGTGAACTAGTATATGTGTGAGTGTGACTGCACACACGTGTATGTGTCTCACCTGGGTCCTCCTCCAGACGTACGGCAACAACTTTTTGATGGCGTAGGTAGCTAACAGAGCTGCCGCCAGGCGCCTGAGCCGCAAGCTCCGCCTCAGCTGAGCGGGCAGTTTCTGATAGGTCAGCTCCATGTTGACAGACAACCACCTTCCACCAATGAGAAGACAGTAACTGCAGCGGGCTATGGGGGTGACTTTGCGGTCAGCAGAGCGAGGACCACGCTGTCATGATGACCTGAACAAAGATCGTTGTGCTTAAAAAGTGTCCCATCAAATTGTCCCCTATTCTGTGCACAGCCACCAGGGGCCATGCTTTCATACATATAGTTTTTGATCACGTGATCAGTTTTGTTTGTCAATCATGTTGGCGGTTTTATCGGGAAGATTCTTTATTCCAGTGATTCTCAAAGTGTGGTACGAGTACCACTGGTGGTAAATGGGCTTCCTCTAGTGGTACACGAAGAATCACGGAATTAAATGTTCAAACTGCATGTTACAGTGTCTTAAACCTTTTTTGAATCCAGAAAAATTTATTTGTGATCTAAAGTTCAGTGGTATTTAACTTTTAAGTACAATATACTTACATGTAACCTTTTTTAACTGTTTAACCTTTATTTAGGTCCTTTTTTTTTTTTACTTATGTGCATTACGTTCCTTTATTTAGGCGGCGTGTTGATGTTCAAATTCTGCTTTACGTTACAGCACAGGTGTCAAACTAAAGGCCCGTGGGTCACATCCGGCTCGCCATATCATTCTATGTGGCCGGTGAAAGCAAATCATGTGCATCAACTTCCATGATTCTTACTAAAATCTGTACCAAAATTTAAAATCCATCCATCCATTTTCTGAGCCGCTTCTCCTCACTAGGGTCGCGGGCGTGCTGGAGCCCATCCCAGCTGTCATCGGGCAGGAGGCAGGGTACACCCTGAACTGGTTGCCAGCCAATCGCAGGGCACATACAAACAAACAACCATTCGCACTCACAGTCACACCTACGGGCAATTTAGAGTCTCCAATTAATGCATGTTTTTTGGGATGTGGGAGGAAACCGGAGTGCCCGTAGAAAACCCACGCAGGCAAGGGGAGAACATGCAAACTCCACACAGGCGGGGCCGTGAATTGAACCCGGGTCCTCAGAACTGTGAGGCTGACGTTCTAACCAGTCGGCCACCGACTGTTGTTGCTATCAAACCCCTTTTACAGTAACTTCAACAATAGTTGAACAAACTATTATCCTTGACTTCTAATTTCAAAACTAATTATCCATCAATTTGTTGTGTGAAGGTAATAATATAATGAGTCGATTAAATATTTACACAGTTTACAGTCATAACGGACGGACCTCTGAGGGAAATGGCAACTACAAAAATGAGTTTGACACCCATTTAAAATCTGTCTGGTTTTTGCTGAACCCGTAGGCCTACTAGACTACAGTATATTTGCGTTGGTCATGATGGTGGGACTTGGAAGGCTCAGTATTTTTTTAGGTGGTACTGGTGTAAAACGTTTGCAAACCACTGCTCGATTCAAACACTCAAAAACCACCAAAACAAAACAATGCTTCGACCTCCAACATGGCGGTGCGTGACGTCACAGGAGGTTTTCTAAGGTTAACGTTTACACTTGTGTAACAGACGTGTCATTACTCAACTCTGACGTCAATCAGATGACGATGTGTCACGTGACGTGTGTTTAAGTAAAACTTCACTTACTGTAAGAACTCCTATCCCCTTGTTTCCTTCCTCGTCTCCTTGCTGCCTATCACACAAATACACAAAAGAGGAAATCAAGTCTTTTAATGGCGTCTCAAACAAACAGTGGTCGTTGTTGCTGGAGGAGCACCATTAGCTTCTGCTGACAGCGCAACAGCCGGCTCCCAGCAGCCAGTGAGCGTTCCGAGGACAAATTTATGGAAATGTTGTTTTCCTGCGAATAGTTTCGTCAACAGTAGCGATGTGCTGGTTCCGAGGCAACGGCCTCGATTCGGTTCGGAAAACGTCGGGCGGCGATGCTAACAGTAGAGCAACTTTGTAGTGATCTAAGCATGAAGCAGCTCCCAGTTTCCGGTACAATCTCTTTCATCCGATCCTTTGGACCGGCACACACGCACTAAGTCCATCTACACGTGTGAAGCACATAGAAAACATTGGCAATGTTCCCTGGTTGATCGAACAACTTACGTGCTCAAGTGCACCACAAAGTTAGGTTTACCCCGGAGGAGCAGCGGCCTCGTCCCAATACTAACAGCACATGCGTCCTACCCTGCTACACACGCGCCCTTCCTTAGTTCCTTCCAGTATACTCGTGGCGTAATAAGCTATGAGTCACTATCCCAAAATGGTCCCATTGTTTTTATTATAAGTACATTCTGAAAATATTCACATTAAGCTAGGCGGTGCGGATGTACGTTAAGAAACCCAACTCCCCAATCCTTAAAACAGGTTTTGAGCGGCCTCGGCACTCGACTCCCACTACATGAAACGGTGGCAGCGGGAGTTCGAACCCCGATGTGGTCAACCGCGCACGAAGCGTCACAGTAGTACGCAGAGCTACAAAATCAGACGGCTTACTAATGACCCGAGACAAAATATTATTTGATAGCAACAGCAACGTTTAAATTGCCTGTAACGCTCATTTTAAAAATCACCCCAGACGCTGAATAACTTCCTGGTCAAAGCGTCCAATCAAGTCGTCCCTCTCGTCCAATCAGCGATGAGTCTTATCCTTGACCAGTACCTACCTCTTTCGGTAGCATAATGTCGTTGTGTGTTGTTTTTTTTTTATAGTTATTTGTTGTTGTTTTTATTTGCTATTGTGCTTAGTTATTTGCTGTTGTGATTTTATTTTACTTGCCGTTGTGTATAGTGATTGTTGTGGGTTTTTTTTATTTGCCGTGTTTAGTTATTTGCTGTGTTTTTTGAACTTGCCAATGTGTTTAGTTATTTGCTGTTGTTTATTTTAACTTGCCGTTGTTTTTAGTTATTTTCTGCTGTGTTTTACACTTCAGGGCCACCGTAGATTACTTTTAAATGTAGTTGGTTATAATTAAAAGTTACCCTGTTGAAAATGTAATAGTAGTTGACATATTTCAATTGCTTTCTCAAAGTAATATTAAACGTAAAAACATTTCATTATACTCACACACACACACACACACATAACATGATACGTTGACCTAATGTTGACAAATGTGCACAATTTAGACAACTTAATATGACAACCCAGATCAGTGAATGCGCCATAAAACAAAGTCCAGAATTATAAAGAAGAAACGTTTCAAAAGGATTTTTTTAATGTTCAAAAGTGTATCGAGACAAGAGTCTAACCTTTTCAAAATCTCAGAGAACTTAATACATTGTCCCACAAGGTGGCGCTTGAAGGTCATATTTGCAAAAATATGTCATCTCTTGCTTCCATTTCCCTCTATTTTTTTCTTTTCCTCCTGTGTTCTGGACAGTTTTGGCTCTGTTGACGGTTCCAAAGTTCTCTGGGGTCACATCAATACTTTTTTTTTTCATGCATGGCCTTGCAGAATGGTGGATCTGTATGTCTTTCTGCTGGAACAGTTTTGCTGTGCAACGGGGGAGTTTGAAATACTCCCTCTGCTTATTTTTATTTTTTTAAATTATTCTGATGTTTATTGAAAATGCAGCCAGACAGAAAAAGGGCAAAGGGCCTAGGGGTAAAAACCACAGCAGAATGAACACAAGTAACATTACAACAGTTATTTGTAGATCGGGGGTGTGGGGGGACACACAGCCGGTGACGACATGGACTAACCAACCAAGAGAACCAGATAAGAGAGGACAGAAAATGGCAGGACAGGAAGTGGGAAAATTAGCAAGGCAGTGCTACTGTCGAGTGGTGTGGTGGGATTCCTTTTTAGTCTTGAAACACCTGTAAGAACCTGTGAGCTGATTTGTTATTATCAGAGGTGGGTAGTAACGCGCTACTTGTACTCCGTTACATTTACTCAAGTAACATTTTTGATAAACTGTACTTATAGAGTACTTTAAATGCACTTTAATTTTTACTTTTACTTTAGTATTTATGTGAAGAAGGATCGATACTTTTACTCCGTTTCATTAATCGACATGCCGTTCGCTACTTTTATTTATCCATTCATGCCTGTGCTCATCTATTTTTAGACTCCATCTTCGACTTCCGCATATGGCGCCTATTGCGCCAATCAAACGTGAACACAAATGTCATTTGACTCCAATTCACCAATCAGACGACACAAGGCAGTCACATGACCACGTATGGAGCCTTCGCAAGCCAATTAAAATGACTAATTTTGGAAAAAGAAAACAAAAAAGAAAAAAGAAACATCTGCACGAGTGTGTTTACAGACCCACTTCTAACTTGAGAAAACAATTAAGGTCAAAGAGGACCTCCTCTTAATTACGTCTTTTAGGCGATAGATGTTGCGGGAGTTGATAGGGAGAGTAATAAGAAAGGCTATTTCTCGGACAAGACAGTGGAACCCCTGAGCGAAAAAGCCAAGTGGGCTTGGACAGAGCTAATGGCGCTTGCTAGAGCTTTAGAAAGGATCCTTTCGACTAAGCTCAGGGGTACCAAGTAAGGGGGAATTCTACCCATTGCTAAGTTGTCAAGGGAGGGAGCAATTTCACATAGCCTGTCATTCATCAACCTGTTAGCAGTCTGTGTGTGAGCTTAAACCGTTAGGAGCAGCGACAACAGAGTGGTTATGATCTGCCTCTTTTGGTTAAGGTTTGCACTGCAAGTGTCAAGAACTAAAATGGCTACTCTTAGCGTGTTGCTTAGCGACCAGGACTTGATTACTTCGTTAGCCATGCGTTGTCGTGTGGTGGGGATTTCCGACTGGGATTCCCTTGGTTGTGTCTCGATGGTACTAGGGCTGCAGGCGTCATCGGTACGGCTACCTGTTATTTCGGTCGTTATGTTTTTGGTTTGCGGCAGAGCAGCACGTTCGGCTATGAAGTGCGCTTCACGGAGGCGTAATAACAAAAGCCCATGATAATCCAAATGAACAGGTCGAAAGCCAAGGAGAAACCCAAGTAGACCTTGCGCAGCGCGCAGGGAGGAAGAATTTAAAGAGTGGCGGCCAAGGCGAGCCACAGAAAGATCAAATGAAAAGCAGGCAACTTCGACATCACGAACAACGTAGAACAGAAGAGGAAGGCTGGGTATCAGCACAGAAGGAGGCGTTCATCACCAGTGGTTACTGCAGGTACAATAGAAGAGCCAGGTCCAAGGCGTTGCCCGAGGGAGCAAATGGTGGGAAGGGTGGGTAAAATGGCACAGAGGTGCACTTTGCAAGGTCCAGAGAAGAAGTGCACGGGAAGTCTGAGGTCTCTAAGGAGATGCAAAACCCACATCCTATGCTGTTGAAGCCATTCATGTCTGAAAGTCACGAAAGAAGCAAGATGACTTTGCGGCCATCGAAGGAGCAGCCCAGCTACGTAGAGAAGTCACCATGAAGCTCAGCGTGATTGCGGAAAATACGGTCCATTGATTAGGGACAGTGTCCACAAAATGCTTTTCGAAGGGCGCAACTTTACTATTAGGGGGTAGAGTGGGCTCAAACGGTCAAGGTAAGGTCCCGTGTCACAAGAGGGATCCCTGGTGGACCTGTTTGGCATCACGGGTGCGTTCCCCACTTTTGTAAGATCATCAACCGGTCACGGTTGTCTTGGAGGGCTCGGAGTGCGGACCATGTGGAAGTCAGCCTGCAGTCTAGTGAGTCTCTTGCGAATGAAGCAGCGTGTTTGGTTAGCACTTCCCTCAAACACTGTCGTTCATCATCAGAACGAATCATCATCATCATCCGCTAGGACCTGCTGCACATGAGTTTCAAAGTCGGGATAAGGGAGCGGGTTATCACATGGTGTTACCGGCGTCGGCGAGTTGGTTCCCGAGGAGTATGAGGGAATGGGAGGAGTTTCGGGAGACCCGCTTTTGGGTGCAGTTGGGATTGTACTGAGCGTATGGTATGGATCACCAGGTGTTGGTCTGTAGCCAGGTCCACTCTGATGATGTCCTCACACTCAGTAGGTCCCACTGGAACGAGAGCAATGTGTTGCGAAGGAACAGTGAGTTGTACTCCACCAAAGCTAGGCAATGGAGAGTCTAGTGGGAGGTGACCAATTACGGGGACCGTGAGATTGAAGTCGTGGAAGTTGGAGCAGATCAAGAGGCCAAGCCAAGTAGATCTGGGGATGTGGCTGTTGCTCCGTGTGTGGTTGTGAATTACCAGCACAATGGTCTCGGAGCGTCTAGGAGGAGTGTGGCATGTAGTGACAAAGCCAGGTTGTTAAACTCCGGCGAAGGTTGAAAGAACACATGGGGACCAGTTATTGATTGTTTAATGTGAACGACCAGTCGAATAGGGAAGTTAACAGTCGACACTTTTACTATAACTTCGTCTTCGCTCAAAACTCAAGCGTCGGGGACGGTTTGTTTCGACTTAAGGTTTAGTGGTTGAAAAACACGGTTAGCGTAGTCGCTATTAGCGCGTGACCACAAAACATTGTTAATGGTGACAACTTGAACGGCCGGTTGGACAAGTACATCCGTGCCAACATAAGTTTTATGCGGCAAATTGGGGACTACAAGGAAGCAGTGAGTTAACGAGCGATGGTTCCATTGCAGGTTCAGGGCGCACACGCCCACTGCAGTGACGGCAGACGGCGGCACGGTATTAACGGGAAAGCGAATAGTTTTCAGCGTTAATTGAAGGTCAGGATGCTTAAGTCGTAGCATATCAAACAGTGCCTGAGAAATTGCCGATTTGTCCAGCCACAAGGCCAGGATGACGTCGTCTGTCAGGCAGTCATGCAAATTAATCCCACCACCAACATTGGGGCAGTAGCACTCTTCGTGCGGTGGTTGGACAAGATGGCAGAGAAACATGTCGAGTTCTCTAAGTCGGTTCAGGTGAGGTGACTACAGGGTACTCAGCGGTGTCGTTAATGGGGGTGTCGTTAATGGGGGTGTCGTCACTTGAAGTAGTGCGGCCTGACAGGTCGACGTCCTCAGAGTGGTCCAACACCAAGCACCGGTCTGAGGACAGTTCCCGAGTTGGTGCTGGTAACGCCTGTTTCACCTGCACCCCCAGCTGAAGATTTTTGTAATCAATTAGTGGCTCAAAGCGGCAGAGCAGGTCTTGGCCGATGAGCAGGGGGACGGATTTAATTGGAGACACGTAGACCGGATGTACTAACGTCATGGGGCCAATTGTCCAGTGGAGCATAGTTAAGGTGTTTAGCTTCGATGTTAGTCACTGAAAATGTATGGATAGTTAGTGCGCAGCGGATAGTTGCTACAAGGCCTCTGTCTTGTAGCAATGTCAGAAGTTGATTGAACACAACGTGGGACATACCACTGATGTCTGCCGCGGGGTCAATCAGAGCTTCGCAGACAAGTTCATGCTAGATTGTAACGGTTAAATAAAAATTCCGAGAAGTACCTTTCGCGCTTAGTTCACCCAAAAGCTCTTGGAATGGCAGAACGTTATTCATTAGCGTAATGTCATGCGAGTCAGGGGCCTCGCCTGGGTCTTGTCGGACGATTAGGACGGCACGAGAGGGGTCTAGGGAATGGCCATCACAAAGTGGTCCGCTAAGGTTATGGCGAGGTGAGGTCGTCGAAGAGTCAACCGGGGTCACAGAGGCACTTGGCAGGTCATTAGGGGAACAACGGAGGTTACCTGGTTGACCTATCATGTCCTCTATGGCTCTGTTCGACTCAGTCAGGCCTTGTCCTACTGGTGAGTCCCGCTTGTTGTCTTTGGACAGGCTGCGGCGCACCTCAAGGAATTCTTCTGCCACGGCACTAAGTTCCCTTTGGGAGCTGTTAGTTCGGGAGCCCTTTTCCTGGTTGTCACTAGTCGTTTTAGGGTCTAGGTTAGACTGGTCGTTGCGTGTACTCTGTTTTGAAGTTTGGCGTGAATTAGCGTTGTGGTCATTCCATGATTTTGATTTATTTTTGGAGTGGCGTTGTTGGTTACGAGGACCAGTGTTGTACGCGGGCCGAGATTGATTGTCTGGATTAAACGATTTCTTTTGATTGTCGGGTTTACATCGCCAGAAAGTTGTGTGTCAGTCGCACACGCATTGCACAACAATCCCTCTAATTCCATTTGCGGTGGTTCGTTTATGAAGAAGATGCCAGAGTCTTGTGCTTTAGAGTATTTTTGTTTCGCGAAACCTTTGGCGGCTAGTTCATGCAGTTTGGCACTGGACAGTGTGCGCGGGCACGCAGCAATGCCCAGCTGGTAGCTGGTGTTTGGATGTAGGTTTTTGACAAACAGTGTTATGACATTTTTGTCCTGTTCCATATTCGGTTCATTTAAATTTCCGAAGTTCGCTTTTCGCAACCGGCAGTAATAAGCTTGGGGTGTCTCAAGTCTCCCCTGTTTAACTGTGAGGGCTGCAGATAAGCCGGTTGCGGCCTCTGGATCATCAAATTCTTGAGACAATGCTTGCCAGAGAGCTGGGTAATCGGCCTGTACATGAGCCGGTTGACGTGTCTGTCAATTGTGCAGTTAACTGGACTTGTTTATGCTGTTCAGCTTCCAGTCTGCGCTTCACCAGAGCGTCCTCTCTGTCACTCCATTTGAGTTGGGACACCAAGTTCAGCACCATGCAACCAAAAGCATTCGAGCGAGATTTTTATCTTTCAAGGTTTTTTGCTTGGCGTAAGTCATAAGTTGTGCGATGTTTTCATTGAGGACTTCAAGGCCAGCATTTTTGACAGACTGCATAGACCGGGATAAGGTCCCTACTTAAATTACTGAAGAGCTCTTCCAGTGTGTCAAGACTGTCGTATTGACTGGGACATTCTGAAATTTCCGCCATGATTGCGTTGCGTTGCATATGCAGTAACTGTACGCGGTACACAACTGAATTGTTTGTAACGTAAGCTCGTTTGAGCGGGGCGTCTAACTTGGAATAGAGGCACAATATAAGCGACATAATTAATTGTTAAACAATTAAATAGCCTTCGCAAATTATGGTGTGAGGGTTTATCCCATAAGTTTAAAAAAAATTGAGAATGTGCGTAGAAGCAGTGATCGAATAGCACAAAAGTGTTGATGGCGTCAAGCTATGCGCACAGTTTATTTGCTAAAATTATAATTCTGCGTGAGAGCTGGCAATTTAATTGTTGATTTAAAATAGTTGCGAAGGGCGCTTGGTGAAGTGAAACTAATCAGCTTGTTAACTAAATTTGAAACTAATTAAACCAATTAATTTATTTAGCTTTGATAAATACATTTTATTTAGTTATGATTTAGTTAAATTGATTTGGATGTGTGTGAGATGGCTATCACTGCAAGTCACTTAAATTTGTGAACGCAATTTAGGACTTCAGCTAATTCACATAAGTTTTATTTAACTTTGGTAAAAGTTAAATGTACTTATGCTTAGGCTTATGAATTAATTGATTGCTTGTATGGCTAGCAATGGTGTGGACTTTAGCCAGAGGGAAAAGCCCCCCCAAAAAACAAAGAGAAAAACGATTAAAAAAAATTTACCCCCCAAAAAAACAAACTTTCTTTTTTATTTCTGAAATATAAAAATTAAAAAAAATAAAATAAAATCAGGGTTTTCCTTGAAAATGAAAACCCGAAGTGATAAAAAAAATTAAGCAATTAATTAATAGCTCCCCTTCGGAAACAAAACCGTTAAGTAATTGTTTACTATTAACGCGAGGCAGTGTTTCAATCAAGTTTTGTTGTGTAGGGAACGTCTGCGAACGTAACGCAGCAGCACCAACTCTGGTTGGCACAGCTTGTTGTAATAGTTGCGTTGTAAATCGCACAACTAGTTAAAAATACCAGGCATAAAGCTTTAAAAAATTTCGTGGTGTCAGCGTTTCGAAAAACGAGCGAAAATGGAGGCTTTTAACTTAATAAGAGCACTTTATCGCGATAAAGGTGGCTCGTTAGCCATGCTCTCGAGTGATGGTCTGTTGCTAGGCGACGTGTGACCCAAGATTGCACGTCACTCGCAGTAGAGCACTCGTGGGAGATCAGCGCACAATGAAGCTTAAAACCAGCAGGTTCTTTTAGTTTCCTCACGCTCGCAAGTGCTCGGGATGCTCCGTTGGCATGTGAACGAAGTCACACACTCTCACACACGCACACACGCACACACACACACACACACACACACACACACGCACACACACGCACACACACACACAGACAGGCTGCGGCTGCTAACTGCCTAGTTTTATTGCAAAATATTGTGAATCCTATGTGTTTGGGTTGGACGAATATATATACGTATATAGGGTTAAATAAAAATGTAATTAATTTAGGAGAAAAGAATAAGCAGGAAGCGACGCCTGCGTTACTTCGGTTTAGCGTAATTTTAAGTTTCAGCGTTATAAATCAAGCTATTTTGTCTCATAAAGGGGCACCACATCACTTTTTACTAGGCTTTACATGATCAAGATTTTTGGGGCCGATCAGAGTTTAAAAAAAACAATAACCGATCACTGATCCGATCACAAGATGGAGCAATGTGTCTATTTAAATCACTTGTCATTAATTGCTCAAAAAATTATATTTACAATAAATATATCTTTGTTCATCTATTTATGCCAGTGAGGCATAGTGACAGACAGAACAAATGGATGGTAATGTATCCACTTTTTGTCACATTTTTGTTTCTTGGTGTGCCGAGATTTTTCAATTGTAAAATATGTGCCTTGGCTCCATAAAGGTTGGACTGCTCTAGTCTGGTCATGTATTCTAATCAGTCAGGTCAAACCAACATTACAATATGACAGACATAATGACTGCTAACTTCCTGTAATTAAATTACTTTATTGTAATTACATTACACGGTGGCCGACTGGTTAGAGCGTCACCCTCACAGTTCTGAGGACCCGGGTTCAATCCCCGGCCCTGCCTGTGTGGAGTTTGCATGTTCTCCCCGTGCCTGCGTTGGTTTTCTCCGGGTACTCCGGTTTCCTCCCACATCCCAAAAACATGCATGAATTGGAGACTCTAAATTGCCCGTAGGCATGACTGTGAGTGCGAATGGTTGTTTGTTCCTATGTGCCCTGCGATTGGCTGGCAACCAGTTCAGGGTGTACCCCGCCTCCTGCCCGATGACAGCTGGGTTAGGCTCCAGCACGCCTGCGACCCTAGTGAGGAGAAGCGGCTCAGAAAATGGATGGATGGATAATTACATTACTTCACACACACCGGAACTTCAGAGCATTATTCGACAGAACGCCGGTACAACCGTTAGTTCTAGCACTAGCTTGCTTGGCTACATAACGTTTTGTTGCCTGCTTGCGAGCCGTATCGTATTAAAAGTACATGAACATACCTCAAGCAATCCTTGAATAAAAGTCCTCTACCGAGCACCGGTGACCACCAACACACATTTTCCCCCATTTAGTTCTTATAATACACATGACGCGATCGATTGTTGTTGTCGTGGCCGTGGTAACGAGTGTATCCGGTCGCTTTTGAGTTGACAAGATAAAGCCCAGTGATTGTAAAAAGCAGGATGGTGGTATCGGAGTACAAGATTTTATTGCAGTAGTCTGACGTAGCGCAATCGTGAAAGACCAAATTTGTCTTGTCGTCTGATCCGGGCATTACATGTTGTCCATCTCAGACGTGTTGTCGGTCCCACACCGCCAACGTTTTTTTTTTAATAACTTTATTGGTGGTCTGATATTTACAGTACTACGGCAAAAGACACACAACAAGGCTAAAAATAAACTAGCTTTTGGATTCAAATATGCCGTAAACGTTGGCGACACGGAGTAACTGTCTTTTGCGGAGCCGATCAATGACGTCACTGATTGGATCGGCAAATTATGACATTAAAGCTGATATGCATAAAATGCTAATTATCGGCCGATACCGATCAGGCTGATAAAATCGGTGTAAAGTCTACTTTTTACATGTGTAAAATTTAGGAGAAAGCGACGACAAACCTTTTATCCCTCTGGAGTTGCAGTAGATTTCCGCCACCTGTGGGTGTCGCTAGTGCTCCATCCTTTGTCCCAGACAGAAGGGACAAATGTCACTGTTGCTGAATGAAGAGCCACCAAACAGCAAGTTCCTCACCTTCTTGGTCATCAAGCCAGTGTCCCAAAAAAGGAAGTTAAACCTCCCGTGCTTCTTTTTTGATAAACAGACAAGGCTTTCTTTAGATGTCTTGTGTACGCAGACTGGCTCAGCGGGGCAGCCGAGGCAGGTATGCGGAACAGCACGAGACTGGGGGTGCTGAGTGTCATTTTTAATGGCGTGTCCGTTACATTGTTTGACACCCCTGCTTTAAATGATACATTGCTTCATATTTACAAGTTTGTCGATACAATAAAAATAGTAAATGAATATTTTAGTAATTATATATTCATAATAATATTCTACTACTTTTGATTAAATCGCTCTTATGTTTAAAGAAGTATTCAGAGATCAATAAATACCACAGTGCCATGGAAGAAAAAGTGAAATGTTTATTTCCAAATTAAACATTTGGTTACATAAAATGTGTTTTCATCAAACAGCAGTGAAGCTTGAAAAAGTACAAATAAGCCCAAAAAGATTTTAAAAAGTTTTGTGTTTGTTGTTTTGTTTTGAAAAGTTAGACTGTACAGAGTTCACCTGAACGCATCACCATCATGGCAAACAAAGCCATGACGTCACCAGTCCTGATTGGTCCATTTGGACACTGCTGGTTTGTTCGCTAAGGAAGAATTTTTACATTTGTCACCTCTTCCACTTGAGCAGAGTGTTAGAACAAGTGCATGCTGGGATATTTGGCTGCGGTCTAATGACATCTAATCATGTCACAGTGATCAGTCATAAAATACCATTGGTGGGTCATGCACTTGGGATCGAGGCCTTCAGTGAGGACTTACCCAACTTAACCAACCTCTTAATACCACCATTATCACATCGCAATTATAGAAACCATCAGTACTATACAAAAAACAAATATAGAAGCACGCCAACTGTGCCACATGCATCATCTGGAGCAGATCAGAGTCAATACTTATCTAATAACATGACAAATTTTTTTTTCAAACTATATAAAATACACCATACTCACCAGAAATGCTGATGATTAAATGTATTCAAGTGTGCAGTTTTGTTAATTGAACTTGGCTTGCTGCGACCAACCAATGTGAGGTGACTTTGAAATCTGATTGGTAAAAGAAACAGCCCCATTGCTAATATAGTTTATGTTACATCAGACAGCCCTTCGGATTGTGAAGCCCCTGGGCAGATTTGATTAACATGGCAGCACATAGAGGCTGAAGTCTGATTGGACCAAAGAAAAAAAAAATCTAACATCTACAGACAAGTACTGGAAGCAGTCCAGCCAAGAGAAACACTATAAAATGAAGAGAATAGACCATTGGCAATAAATTCACAGTTTCATCGAACAAAATATATAATTCAGGTTGCAAATGGAGGTCAGTTCTTCTATCAGGACTGCTGTTTCAGCACCCTGAGTCCAGCCCTTGTGTGTGTGGGTGTGTCATGAGTGCTTTGCAGGTTTGGTGTGTTGGGAGTCTAGCAGCTGCTGTCTCATCATCCTAATTACGACTGAATACTCTTAAGACGCTGTGGGACACCAACTCATCGCCAGACTATCAACGTTCTATGCCGAGTTCGTAGCCTAGCCACACTATCACTTTGCTTCCCGAAGACTTTTGTGATTAAATCTCTAACTCATTCTTGCTCTTTGTCCCCAGTCTGCCATCTGCCTTTGCTCCCTGCAAACCTGTGCTCACCTCCCTCTACCCTGCCAGACTGCTCCTCCTTGGAACCTTGTCAACCCTGGATCTAGCTCTCGGAGTCCCTTTTTGTTTGCTTCCGACCAAGCATTCCAACAAAAAACATTCGTTCACGAACTGCCCTCTCTCGTCTCTGCATCTGGGTCCAACTCGCAACCGGAGTCCTGATAGCATAGTCTGCCCAAGTCACCCAGCAGCGAAAGATCCCCTTCGCCAAACGGTTACCGGACAGAGTATGCTTTTGGAGCAACACGACCAAGCCCTTACCCTCCTGATTGGAAAGGGCCGGGATTTCTCACAAGCCCTCACGTCCCTCCAAAATAAATTTGCCTCACTCCAAACTTGCGCACAGCCACCTATTGTGGCATCCACGGCTCCCACTGCCCCCCTCACCCACGTAATGCGTGAACTGTATATGCCTGCGCCTGCCGCTTACGATGGTGATCTAGGGTCTTGTCGCGCTTTTTTGGTCCAGTCCTCACTTGTGTTTGAACATCAGCCTCAGTCTTACTCCACCGACAATGTTAAAATTGTCTACCTCATCGGCGGTCTCCGGGGTACAGCGCTTTCGTGGGCCACAGCGGAATGGGAGAGACGGTCGGCTGTTTGCGCGTCATACTCCTCTTTCTCCGCGGAGATGAAGAAAATCTTTGACCACCTGGTCCGCGGGAGGGAGGCCGCTAAACGGCTGATTTCACTCCGACAGGGCTCTCGCAGTGTAGCTGAATTTTCGATCACTTTGAGGACTCTCGCTGTTGAGAGCAATTTCAATGACTAGGTGCTACAGGAAGTTTTTCGGGAGGAACCTAAATGAGTCGCGAAAAGAGGAGCTGGCCTCTAGGGTTGAGCCACGCTCCCTGGATCAGCTGATTGATCTTTCCATCAGATTCGATTGTCATCTCCGGGAGCGCCAAACGGAACGCAACCCGAGGTCACAGATTCCACCTACCCCACTTCCTTCTCCGCAGCGCTCCACTCCCAAATCCTCCTTTGAGAGTTTGTCACCAGCCACCAACCCCGAGATCGGTGAACCCATGTAACTCGGACGAACTAAACTTTCAGATTTGGAGAAAACAAGCAGGAGAACCTCAAATCTGTGTTTGTATTGTGTAGAGGCGGGCCACTACATTGCAAACTGTCCCACACTTCCATCACACTGGCGGACTCACCAATAAAGGAGGAGTCAGAATGCAAGTTCTTCCTCTTCCACCCGTTTTAAGATCTCTGCTACCATCTGCTGGAATGACCTGTCTCTGCCTGTTTTAGCCCTAGTAGACTGGAGCTGACGAGAATCTCATTGACTTCCGCCTCGTTAAACAGATGGGAATTCATCTACAGGCTCTGACCAATCCCAAAAATCCCACTGCCCTTGATGGGCGGCTGATCTCCCGTATCCAACAAGAGACTGCTCCCGTTTCTCTCAAGCTATCAGGTAACCATCTAGAGGTGGCACGTTTTCATGTTTTTCCTTGCCTTCAAGTTCCAATTGTGCTTGGCTTGCCTTGGCTGAGGCTCCATAACCCCAGCACCCCAGTGCTCAAGCTCACCACATGGCGCAACTTGTGTCATGAGAACTGCTTGCGATCAGCTGCGGTGCCCCCAAGTGGTCGAAGTCAGAGTACACCATCTAATTTAGCCTATGTTCCCTTGATTTACCATGACCTTGCTCCAGTGTTCAGAAAACACCACAGAACATATGATTGCGCTATGGAACTACAGGCAAGTGCACTGCTCCTTAGCAGCAGTCTTTTTGACATCTCTCGTCCGGACCGGGAGGCTATGGAGACCTATATCAGCGAATCATTGGCGGCAGGTATTATCTGGCCCTCCTCTTCACCTGTGGGGGCAGGCTTCTTTTTTGTGGCCAAAAAGACAAGACCCTCCATCCATGTGTGGACTATCGTGGCCTTAACATCTTTGCCCCTTTGCCCTTCAAGGGCAACAATTTTCTTCAAGTTGGATCTGCACCAAGCCTACCACCTTGTCCGCATTTGGGAGTGAAACGAGTGGAAGACAGCATTTAACACCCATAGAGGGCACTATATGGGGCAGCCATGGGCCCAATGGTTAAGATCATTGCCTCCCACCGTGGGGGACCTAGGTTCAAGACCCCGACTGGACCATACGCCAACATCCCCAGGACTCCCGGCTGTGGCGTCCCTGAGCAAGACACTGATACCCTGAACTGCTCCCCGGTGGCTTCAGCTGCCCCCTGCTTCAGTGTCTGTGTGTGTGTCATGAGTGCTTTGCAGGTTTGGCGTGTTGGAGTCTAGCAGCTGCTGTCTCATCATCCTAATTACGACTGACTACTCTGAAGACAATGTGGGAGAACAACTGGTCGCCAGGCTAACACTCTTTGCCGAGTTCGTAGACTAGCCACACTATCCGCCTTTGCTTTTCGAAGACCTTGTGATTAAATCTCTAACCCGTGCTTGCTCTTTGTCCACAGTCTGCTATCTGCCTTTGCTCCCTGCAAACCTGTGCTCACCTCCCTCTGCCCATTGACAACCCAGACCCCTACTCTGCCAGACTGCTCCTCCTTGGAACCTGGCCAACCCTGGATCTAGCTCTCGGAGTCACTTTTTGTTTGCTTCCAACCAAGCGTTCCAACAATAAACAGTCATTCACAAACTGCCCTCTCTCTCGCCTCTGCCTGAGTCCAACTCACAACCTGAGTCCTGACATCTTCTGACAGTGATGAAGTCAGCAGAGCAAGCCTTGCTGGCCCTGACGTCTCACCACTGTAAAATACTGTAATTACCACCCACCCACCTGCATCATGTTGTCAGTCTTTAAAGCCAATCAAACACACTGAGGTTTGCAGGTGGGTGAGGCTTAGACATTCCATAAACAGAATGGTAATAAAAACAGAAAATAAGTTTCAA
The DNA here is from genome assembly GCF_024500385.1 of Phyllopteryx taeniolatus. NCBI lineage: Eukaryota > Metazoa > Chordata > Actinopteri > Syngnathiformes > Syngnathidae > Phyllopteryx > Phyllopteryx taeniolatus. The sequence continues at coordinate 50,411,667 of NC_084502.1, read as the reverse complement.
AAACAAGATGGTAGAATGTGTCAGCGTTATTTGGATCAAAGTGACCTGATATCAAGTAAAATCTATACACAGTCAATCACTAATCAATACACCTGATGTCAACATGCACTGGATCAATTTATCTATTGATAACACTGGTCAACAACAAATTCATTGTCTACACATGTTTTAGCTGATTTAGGACAATTTTGATAGGCTGAATCCAAATATCACAATGGTTTTGCTCAATCAGGTCAACCTTTTGAACTATGCCCACATTTTGTTTACATGTACAGGTATTTTCACTTTAGAGGCTCAAATAAACGGAGATTCATGCTCTGAAGTTAGAACAATGACAAAGAAACACAATTTATCGGTACGTACTTTTATCAGTCTCTTATTCAATTTACAGTAAGTGAAGTTTGTCACATTTGTTTAATAAACTGGCAACAACTGCGATGCAAAATAGTCCTAAATCAGTTAAAAAAACATCGACAACTTCCAGCCATCCATTCTCAATACTGTTTATGGTAACGGGGTGCTGGAGCCTATCCCAGCTGACTTCGGGCAAAAGGTAGACTACACCCTGAGCTGGTTACCAGTCAGTCGCAGGGCACATACAGACATGGACAACCGCTTGCACTCACATTCACACAGTCACTGAGTGGGAACTGAACCCTCGCTGCCTGTACCTGTCAGGCCAATGTACATTGTACCACTACACCATCAGTGACTCAGAGACAACGGACACATTTTTATTATTTTTTTGTAACCCAGTGTAATGTGATTGTCTAGTTCATTGAAAGCTGTGCTCACTTGGCTATAGTATTGCTGGAATATAAAAGTTCATAATGTTACTGTTATTAGATTGGCCTGAGTCAGTGATTTAATTCAACAATGACATCCACATTGTCAGTGAAGGAAAGATTCTTCAATATCATTTGGTCCTTTCCTTCTCAACATCTAGCTCGTGGCAAAACGCGAAAACTGAGGTGCCGGCGTGCAAAGGCTCAGAGCCGCCGGCTACTTCCTGAAGCATGTCATTCAATCTTCGCGGGACAGCCATTTTGATTCTCTGCGTGATCGTAGCCTGCCGACTGACAGACTTTTCAGACCAGAGTTCCTGGTGATGTTTGCTTTAAGGATGCTTCTCTGAGGGGGTCTACAGACCTGTGAGAGAGAGAGAAAGAAAGTGAGTGAATGAGACAGAGAGAGAGCGAGCGCAAGAGTGAGAGATAGAGATAGATTGAGATAGGGGGAGCAAAAGCGATAGAGACAAAGAGGGAGAGCAAGAGAGATAGTGAGACAGTGACAGAGGGAGAGAGCGTGACAGTGTCAGAGAAAGAGAGACAGACAGAGAGTGAGAGCAAGAGAGGGAAAGCGAGAGAGTGAGAGAAAGAGAAGAGGAGAATAGAAGGTGTTGCACATTGCTGTTTTAAGAATCACTTCCTGGTGTGCACCCACCTGCTGTGTAGCGGGTGGCCGTGGAAGGTGACGGAGTGAGGCAGAGGCTGATGGGTGTGAGGCCCGACCTCCGACTGCGTGAGGACACTGTGAGTCGTCCGTCGACGCTGCAAAGCTCCTCCCATCTGACCTTTAACCTTCCCATCACTCTGATTAGTGTGGGAAGAGCCTATGGTGTTCCTCAGGTACCAATCCCTCAGACCTGTCAATTAAAGTGTCAACGCGTGTGCAAACAGGAAGTGAGCATAAACACGTACAGTAAAACCTTGTTTATTGCGGAGGTTACGTTCCAGGAAACCCCCGCAAAAAATGAAATCTAGTAGTGCCCAATTTACAAGTTTCATAGTATATGCACTTCAATCAATATGTGAAACTTTAGAGAGGTGGAGGTATTTTATTTGTCAACTTGAGGTCAAAACCCACACACTTTATACAAGCGCATGTCTATTAAAGGCGGTTGCTCTCTCCTTGAATGATTTTGAACAATAGCCCATGCGGAATTTTTAACAAGATGGCGCCTACCAGTGTGGTCGCCTCGGTAGCGCGCTCTCTAGTATTGTTTTTGTGTTTTTCGTCCGTCTTTGGAGACCTTACATGACTCACTTACACAAGGGGAGACCTGCTAACCATCAAGGAGGCTACTCCGGACTTTCTGTCTCCAACTTTCGCAAATCCGCTCATTTTTTTCCCTGAGTTACTCGCCGGAGCGGTGTCCGCGGTTTTCGATGAATGGAGACGGAAACGGCGCCACAGGGGGAAGCGTGGCGGCATTCAGGTGAAACTCTGCAAGAGAGGATACAGATTGGCGTTCCCGTCGATCCACCTCGCGAATATACGCTCCCTCCCCAACAAAATGGACGAGCTTCATCTTCTGTTAAAGACCAGTAAAGACTTCGGTCGTACCGCCGCCATGTGCTTCACGGAGACCTGGCTTTGCGACGCTGTACCCGATGGCGCCGTCATGCTTCACGGCTTCCTCACTCATCAAGCGGACCGCGACATGGAATCATCGGGGAAAACAAAGGGCGGCGGGATATGCTTCTATATCAACGAAAAATGGTGTACGGACGTCACGGAGCTCAGCACACACTGCAGCCCGCATTTGGAGTCGCTGTTTTTGAACTGGAAGCCGTTCTACTCGGCACGTGAGTTCGCATCATTCATCCTGGCTGGAGTCTACATTCCGCCTCAAGCTAACACGAACACCGCACTACTAACGCTCGCCGAACAAGTCAACGAAATTTTAAAAAAACACCCGGACTCACCCCTCATTATTCTCGGGGACTTTAACAAAGCTAAACTCAACCACGAACTCCCTAAATACAAGCAGCACATCGACTGTCCTACCAGGGAAAATAACATTTTAGACCACTGCTACACTACGGTAAAAACCGCATACCGTGCTATACCTCGTGCAGCCCTGGGCTCGTCTGATCACTGCTTAATTCACTTAATACCGACGTACAGGCAAGAACAGTGAAAAAGTGGACCGATGACGCAAAGATGGAACTTCAGAGCTGACTGCACAGACTGGAGTGTCTTTGAAAATTCAGCCGGCAGCCTGGATGAATATACGGACACTGCAACATCCTATATCAGTTTCTATGAAGATGTGTGTGTACCAACAAAATAATTTCGCACATTCAACAACAACTAGCCGTGGTTCACTGCTAAACTTAAGCAGCTTCGCCAAGCTAAGGAGGATGCATATCAGAGCTGGGACAGGGCTAGAAACCAGCTGACTAAAGAAATTAACATTGCAAAGAGAAACTATGCAGCAAAGTTGGAAAAACAGTTTAGCGCTAACGACTCTAAATCAGTCTGGCATGCATTCCAATCGCTGACTAATTACAAGCGACGATCCCCCCAAGCTGAGAACAATAGCACACTAGCCAACGACTTGAAAACCTTCTACTGCAGATTTGAAAAGGACAGTTTCACACCCCACACCCACCCGGCCGCACCCCCGACCACAATCACACCTCTGACTTCTGCGTTAACCATCCATGAACAGGATGTGAGACGCAGCTTCAAACAACAAAAGATTAACAAAGCGGCAGGCCCAGACCATGTGTCCCCATCCTGCCTCATAGTCTGCGCGGACCAGCTCGCGCCAGTCTTCACTCAGATCGTCAATAGATCTCTGGAACTGTGTGAAGTACCATCCTGTTTCAAACGCTCCACCATCATTCCAGTCCCCAAGAAACCTGCAATCTCGGGTCTAAATGACTACAGGCCTGTCGCTTTGACATCTGTGGTCATGAAGTCCTTTGAACGTCTCGTGCTGGACCACCTCAAGAGTGTCACAGGTCCCCTGCTGGACCCCCTGCAGTTTGCCTACCAAGCGAACAGATCTGCGGATGATGCAGTCAACATGGGACTGCACTTCATACTAGAACACCTCGACAGTGCAGGGACCTACGCGAGGATCCTGTTGATGAACTCCTTTCATCCAAGCTTCTCCAGCTCAGCGTCTCACCTGCCATCTGCCAGTGGATTTACAGCTTTCTGACGGGCAGGACACAGCAGGTGAGGCTGGGGGAGGCCACCTCATCCACACGCAGCATCAGCACTGGGGCGCCCCAAGGTTGTGTCCTCTCTCCGCTGCTCTTCTCTGTCTACACGAACGACTGCACCTCAGCGCACCCGACTGTCAAACTCCTGAAGTTTGCAGATGACACCACTGTCATCGGCCTCATCAAGGACGGTGACGAGTCTGCATATCGACAGGAAGCAGAGCGGCTGGAGCTGTGGTGCGGCCGACACAACCTGGAGCTGAACACGCTCAAGACTGTAGAGATGATTGTGGACTTCAGGAGGCATCCTTCGCCACAGCTGCCCCTCACGTTGTCCAGCTGCCTTGTGTCAACCGTCGAAACCTTCAAGTTCCTGGGAATTACAGTCTCTCAGGACCTGAAGTGGGCGACCAACATCAACTCCGTCCTCAAAAAGGCCCAGCAGAGGATGTACTTCCTGCGGCTTCTGAGAAAGCACGGCCTGCCACCGGAGCTGCTGAGACAGTTCTACACAGCGGTCATCGAATCAGTCCTGTGTTCTTCCATCACAGTCTGGTTTGGTGCTGCTACAAAAAAGGACAAACTCCGACTGCAACGGACAATCAAAACTGCTGAAAGGATTGTCGGTACCCCCCTACCTACCATTGAGGACTTGCACGCTGCCAGAACTAAGACAAGAGCGTTCAAAATCCTCTCGGACCCTCCGCACCCCGGTCACCGGCTCTTCCAGCTCCTTCCCTCAGGTAGGCGCTACCGATCAATGCAAACTAGAACGAGCAGACATTCCAACAGCTTCTTCCCTCTTGCGATCAACACCTAACCTACAATTTCATTACAACATGCTGGCAATTTTTTGATTTGAGTTTGTTGTCTCATTTCTGTGGGGCCAATTATGTATTACTCGTGCACTCACTGTAGTTGTCTCGCCATGCTGCACTATTTGCATATACTGGCCACTCATGCCAGAGTAGCATCTGCTCTATTTGCACACTGATTGAGGAGTATCTGCAAGATTTGCACAACCAACATTGTCCCAGATTATCCCGCTACTCGTCACTTTAAACTGCATACACTCCTTGAAGTCTCGGCGCACTTTGCACAATGGTCATTGCACCGGACTATTGCAATATTAGTCATTCGAACTGCTCGAGGACTCTGCATCTTTTGCACAATTGTCAAAAAAAAATAAAAATGTACCGGCATTACCAGATAACTATTAAACCTTTATTGCTCAGTGATTGTTTTTTGTCAATGTCTTTATGTCTCAAAAGTGTTCTCTGTCAATTGACTGTCTGTTGTCGTACTAGAGCGGCTCCAATTACCGGAGACAAATTCCTTGTGTGTTTTTTTGACATGCTTGGCAAATAAAGATGATTCTGATTCTGACAGCTTCGAGGAAATTCTGGTCCACCATCCGGCGTCTCAGGAGAGGGAAGCAGTGCACCATCAACACTGTGTATAGTGGGGATGGGGCGCTGCTGACCTCGACTCGCACTCCTCGTCACTTTAAACCGCATACACTCCTTGAAGTCTCGGCGCCCTTTGCACAATGATCATTGCACCGGACTATTGCAATATTAGTCATTCGAACTGCTCTAAGTGCTAGAGGACTCTGCATCTTTTTGCACAATTGTCAAAAAAAATAAAAAAATTTACCCGCATTACCAGATAACTAGCAACCCTTTCCTGCTCAGTGACTGTTTTTTTTTTGTCAATGTCTTTCTGTCTCCAAAGTGTTCTGTAAATTGTTTTTAAACACAGCACTGTAGTTGTGGAAAATCAAGGTAACTGTTGCTCTTTACTTGCATTTGCACCTGTCGCTATTGAGTGTGTGCAAAGTTGGTATTTGTGAATTTCTGTCATAAAACTCTGACTGTGGCTTGTCTTTTAAAGAGTGGCTTTCCAGTTAAGTTCTTTGTATCCTCAAGCAATTTGGTCGACTTACCAAATGTATGAGTTGAGATTACTCAGTAAGGTTTGTTTTTCTGCTAAGAATAAGAGCCCAATTGACCTTAGGCGTTATTGTTGCCCCATTACAATAATATAGCCAGTGATGCCGGTAACGCACTACAAAGTAACGTGTTACTCCAAAATGCCGCCATTTTAAGTAACGCGTTACTTTTCCTGGGTAAGTAATTAGACTACAGTTACTTTTGAGACATCAATGTCTCTCACCAGATATTAATTTGTGGCTGGTGATTCAAACAAAATGCAGTCCAGCTATTCATTAGCATTTAACCATTCTCGCAGAACACTAATTTTCAAAAACACAGAAGAAAGCGATTGGGAGGTGATTGTTGATTCTACAATGCACAGTGACAGTACAGTACCATAAAACTGCAAAGAAATGCACGATTTCACTATCGCCACAGTATTTTTCTTTTCTTATTTTCCTTAGTAAAAAGTGTATTTGATTATTTTTGCTTTTTTATTTACACATTAAGCGGAGAATGGATTGTGGTAAGGACTGACTCCCTGAAGGACTTAGAATACTTAAATATTTACAATGAAAAGTGAGAACATTCAACTTCATCTGTAGTCCGGACTGTGAGCTGGTTTAACGCGCTGCACGGCTGATGTCACACAGTAAGTGCATCTCCCCCCCCGTCAATCACCCACAGTTTTGCTCGTTAAACATTTGCGTAATCTTGTCTCCTTTTCTCGCTTTTCGCATCAAAATTAAGATTGTTGGAGCAATAGTGTGTGTGTATATGCACAAACGTGCACACACACACACACACAAACACAAACACACACACCCTCATATACACACACAGTTGCCTTCATGGACCACAATCGGCATCCATCTACAGCATATATGTCAAACTCAGGCCCGGGGGCCAAATTTGGCCCACGATGTAATTATATTTGGCCCGCAAGACCATATCAAATGTGTATTAGAGCTGGCCCGCCAGTATATAGCACTTCCGCCACTAATATTAAAAATCCCAAAATGCTTTGCTAGTGTGTTGGCTCATCAGTCTAGACTGGCGAGCGCCCCTTCCCTTTTTGCTGCAGTCGTTATGCTTGTTTACATTTAGTTACTTATGGTACTGTGTTGGCTTGTCACGTCTGCACGAAGGTGCTGATTTCATGTGGCTTCAACTACACTAATATTGAAATTATTGGTTCATGTAGGTGACATCATTCTGTAACTTGTGCGGCGTACATTGCCAAGTAATGGGTACGGTTAATGCATTTTTGATACTGTGGATAAGTGATATTCCTGCCACATGGCAGCTTCTGAAAGTAACTTTTAAGATCAAGTAATCAGTAAAGAAGCTAAGTTACTTTTTCAAGGTAACGGTGGCAACACTGCATATAGCCAATAAAGCTAACTGTAGCAGAGATGTGTAGGTGAGTAACTACACTACACTGACCTATAAAAAAAATATGGGATGCACTGAATCTACAATAAGTGAACTGCGATGTCGAGAGGGATTACTGTACAGTACCTTCCAGGGCAAGGGCCTTGTGGAGGCTCCTGGTAGTGTCCTCCAGATGTGCATCCTGGGCGGCGGCCAGCTGTGGGGGCAGAAGGTGGGGGTGGGGGTCTGGCTGGATCTGTGGCACAGGCAGGAAGGGGCCACAGGATTTGGTGCGGGTTACTTTGACGCGCCGCTGCTCCCCCATGTGGATATGGTAGCTGGGCGGCACTCCTTGAGGCTGCTGGGAGGTGATTGGCTGTGACTGCTGGCGCTGTTTGCTCAACACGTAGTCCAATAAAAGGTCGCTGTAGCTGCGCCCTTGCCCCGCAGCCAGCCTCGTGTTTACCGCCTGGGACCCCGTGACACTGTTTGCCCACATGCCACCATGCTGTTCCTTCTCGGTGGAAGCCGCACGCTCCTCCAGACTATCAGAGCTGTTACTGGGACGGGCTGTCACGCACATGTTGGCCTCCACCATGGCCGCAGGCTTCGAAGAGACTGCAGACGGTGAGCTGACATGGGAGCAAGATTGGGCAGGAGGCTGGGGGAGAGGCCTGTGGCTCTGAAGACTCTCAGGATGCTCAGACCTAAAAAAGAAACAACCCTTATTTTAGGCAGCCTTTTATCGTAGCTTAGCTTAGTTTAGCTTGGCCATAATAATGACCTGTTACACACTGAACTCGTCCTGTGATTGTTGTGATAGTAAACCTCCACTGGAGAACCAGCAAGCACCAACAGGGGGCGACTCTGAGGCACAAACTCTAGGCAAACACACAGAGAAAGTGACTGATGACAACATCAGTAATTTTGTGTGTTTGTGTGTGTGTGTGTGTGTGTGTGTGTGTGTATACGTGCGTGCGTGTACAGGGTTCCTACACATATGTGATTTAAAAATTCCCTACTTTTTTTAGACACTAAATTCCAGACTTTTCAGTCAAAATTTTCAATAATTTGTGACATTTGTTATGTTATGTCAATGAGACGTGAAAACATCAGAGTTAATGACCGTCGAGGCGTACAATTATCAGGGATTCATGGACGATGGGGAGGCATGAATCGACGTGCAGAGGAGGACGGTTGCCTCTGCAAAGTCCATTAATCCCTGATAATTGTACACCTTTGAAGGGCATTAACCCGCTTATACCAAGATCAATTGCCATCGAAAATAATTAATTTAACTACCCATTTATAATTTAATACGTTTTGTAGTCAAAATAGAAAGTTTTAATAAAACTTCCTTTTCTCTTGCAGCACCTGATGGCTTGACTCCAAAGAGTCATTCCAATCCCATAACTTTCTAAGGGAATGTAAATGCTTTTCAGTACTCCATCAAATAGATTTTGTAGTTTGACAATGTTAAATAACAACCACAGGTATGATGATAAAATCAGTTTTTATTATTACACATATATTGGGTATATTTATATGTGACGGTTGATGCAAGCACTCAGGCTGGCAACGCTATACTCTGTCGGTCTTCATTAACCGGACGGCGGGATCAAATTGTCGCAGGGTGTCATTCAAAACATCAACTGTGAAGCGTTGAGTTCGCTTTTGTGCCAGAAAGTGTCTCAGCGATTTAACCGCCTATTTTTTTTTTTTTTTTTGCGATAATTTCATACCTCTCGCCTGCAAGTTAGCTCTTTGTGCCGTTACTCTCTCTTCATTTTTCCCTCAATGCAGCATCCCATCATCATCAGGGGTGAAACTAAGATGGCGCCTACCAGTGTGGTCGCCTCGGTAACGCGCTCTCTAGTATTGTCTTTGTTTTTGTGTTTTTTGTGTTTTTCGTCCGTCTTTGGAGACCTTACACGACTCACTTACACAAAGGGAGACCTGCTAACCATCAAGGAGTCTACTCCGGACTTTCTGTCACCAACTTTCGAATATCCGCTCAGTTTTTTCCCCGAGTTACTCACCGGAGCGGCGTCCGCGGTTTTCGGCGCATGGAGACGGAAGCGTCGCCACAGAGGGAAGCGAGCAGGCATTCAGGTGAAACTCCGCAAGAGAGGACACAGATTGGCGTTCCCGTCGATCCACCTCGCGAATGTACGCTCCCTACCCAACAAAATGGACGAGCTTCATCTTCTGTTAAAGACCAGTAAAGACTTCGGACGTTCCGCGGCCATGTGCTTCACGGAGACCTGGCTTTGCAACGCTGTACCCGATGGCGCTGTTATGCTTCCCGGTTTCCATATTCATCGAGCGGACCGCGACATGGAATCATCGGGGAAAACAAAGGGCGGCGGGATATGCCTCTATATCAACGAAAAATGGTGTACGGACGTCACGGTGCTCAGCACACACTGCAGCCCGCATTTGGAGTCGCTATTCTTAAACTGTAAACCATTCTACTCCCCACGTGAGTTCGCATCATTCATTCTCGCTGGCGTCTATATTCCGCCTCAAGCTAACACGAACGCCGCATTGCTAACGCTCGCCGATCAAGTCAACGAAATTGAAAAAAAACACCCCGACTCACCCCTCATTATTCTCGGGGACTTTAACAAAGCTAAACTCAACCACGAACTCCCTAAATACAAGCAGCACATCGACTGTCCTACCAGGGAAAATAATACTTTAGACCACTGCTACACCACGGTAAAAAACGCATACCGTGCTATACCTCGTGCAGCCTTGGGCTCGTCTGATCACTGCTTAATTCACTTAATACCGACGTACAGGCAAGAATTTAAATGTGCGAAGCCTACAGTGAAAACAGTCAAAAAGTGGACAAATGAAGCCAAGATGGAACTTCAAAGCTGCTTAGACTGCACAGACTGGAGTGTCTTTGAAAATTCAGCTGGCAGCATGGATGAATATACGGACACTGTCACATCCTATATCAGTTTCTGTGAAGAGGTCTGTGTTCCAACAAAATCATTTCGCACATTCAACAACAATAAGCCGTGGTTCACTGCTAAACTTAAGCAGCTTCGCCAAGCTAAGGAGGACGCATATCAGAGCGGGGACAGGACCCTGTATAATCGAGCTAGAAACCAGCTGACCAAAGAAATTAACATTGCAAAGAGGATCTATACAGCAAAGTTGGAAAAACAGTTTAGCGCAAACGACTCTAAATCAGTCTGGCATGCATTCCAGTCGCTGACTAATTACAAGCGACGATCCCCCCAAGCTGAGAACAATAGCACACTAGCCAACGACTTGAATACCTTCTACTGCAGATTTGAAAAGGACAGTTTCACACCACACACCAACCCGGCCGCACCCGCGACCACAATCACACCTCTGACCTCTGCGTTAACCATCCATGAACAGGATGTGAGACGCATCTTCAAACAACAAAAGATTAACAAAGCGGCAGGCCCGGACCACGTGTCTCCATCCTGCCTCAAAGTCTGCGCGGACCAGCTCGCGCCAGTCTTCACTCAGATCTTCAACAGATCACTGGAAATGTGCGAAGTTCCATCCTGCTTCAAACGCTCCACCATCATCCCAGTCCCCAAGAAACCTGCAATCTCGGGTCTGAATGACTACAGGCCTGTCGCTTTGACATCTGTGGTCATGAAGTCCTTTGAACGTCTTGTGCTGGACCACCTCAAGAGTGTCACAGGTCCCCTGCTGGACCCCCTGCAGTTTGCCTACCAAGCGAACAGATCTGCGGATGATGCAGTCAACATGGGACTGCACTTCATCCTTGAACACCTCGACAGTGCAGGGACCTACGCGAGGATCCTGTTCGTGGACTTCAGCTCAGCGTTCAACACCATCATCCCTGAACTCCTTTCATCCAAGCTTCTCCAGCTCAGCGTCTCACCTGCCATCTGCCAGTGGATTTACAGCTTTCTGACGGGCAGGACACAGCAGGTCAGGCTGGGGGAGGCCACCTCATCCACACGCAGCATCAGCACTGGGGCGCCCCAAGGTTGTGTCCTCTCTCCGCTGCTCTTCTCTCTCTTAACGAACGACTGCACCTCAGCGAACCCGACTGTCAAACTCCTGAAGTTTGCAGATGACACCACTGTCATCGGCCTCATCAAGGACGGTGACGAGTCTGCATATCGACAGGAAGCGGAGCGGCTGGAGCTGTGGTGCGGCCGACACAACCTGGAGCTGAACACGCTCAAGACTGTAGAGATGATCGTGGACTTCAGGAGGCATCCTTCGCCACAGCTGCCCCTCACGGTGTCCAGCTGCCTTGTGTCAACCGTCGAGACCTTCAAGTTCCTGGGAATTACAATCTCCCAGGACCTGAAGTGGGCGACCAACATCAACTCCGTCCTCAAAAAGGCCCAGCAGAGGATGTACTTCCTGCGGCTTCTGAGAAAGCATGGCCTGCCACCGGAGCTGCTGAGACAGTTCTACACAGCGGTCATCGAATCAGTCCTGTGTTCTTCCATCACAGTCTGGTTTGGTGCTGCTACAAAAAAGGACAAACTCCGACTGCAACGGACAATCAAAACTGCTGAAAGGATTGTCGGTACCCCCCTACCCACCCTTGAGGACTTGCACGCTGCCAGAACTAAGACAAGGGCGTGCAAAATCCTCTAGGACCCTCCCCACCCTGGTCACCAGCTCTTCCAGCTCCTTCCCTCAGGTAGGCGCTACCGATCAATGCAAACTAGAACTAGTAGACATTCCAACAGCTTCTTCCCTCTTGCAATCAACTTCTTGAACAGCTAACTTACAATTCCATTACAACAAGCTGGCAATTTTTTGACTTGAGTTCGTTGTCACATTTCTGTATTATGTATTACTCGTGCACTCACTGTAGTTGTCTCGCCGTGCTGCACTATTTGCATATAGTGGCCACTCATGCCAGAGTAGCATCTGCTCCATTTGCACACTGATTGAGGAGTATCTGTAACATTTGCACAACCATTGTCCCAGATTATCGCAGTACTCGTCACTTTAAACCGCATACACTCCTTGAAGTCTCAGTGCCCTTTGCACAATGGTCATTGCACCGGACTATTGCGATATTAGCCATTCGAACTGAGGACTCTGCATCTTTTTGCACAATTGTTGTTTGTTGTTGTTTTTTGTCAATGTCTTTATGTCTCCAAAGTGTTCTGTAAATTGACTGTCTGTTGTACTCGAGCGGCTCCAACTACCGGAGACAAATTCCTTGTGTGTTTTGGACATACTTGGCAAATAAAGATGATTCTGATTCTGATCATCAAAGGTGTTGTACTCACCAAAGTCCATCCACCGCTTAGCGGGTAGCGGGGGCAGTAGCTTTAGCAGGGACGCCCAGACTTCCCTCTCCCCAGCCACTTCATCCAGCTCTTCCAGGGGGATCCCGAGGCGTTCCCAGGCCAGCCGAGGATGTAGTCTCTCCAGGGTGTCCTGGGTCGTCCCCGGGGTCTCCTCCCGGTGGGACATGCCCGGAAGACCTCACTAGGGAGGCGTCCGGGAGGCATCCGAATCAGATGCCCCAGCTACCTCATCTGGCTCCTCTCGATGTGGAGGAGCAGCGACTCTACTCTGAGACCCTCCCGGATGACCGAGCTTCTCACCCTATCTATAAGGGAGAGCCCGGACACCCTGGGGAGGAAACTCATTTCGGCTGCTTGTATCCGGGATCTTGTTCTTTCGGTCACGACCCACAGCTCGTGACCATAGGTGAGGGTAGGAATGTAGATCGACCGGTAAATTGAGAGCTTCGCCTTTCGGCTTAGCTCCTTCTTTACCACAAGGGACCGATACAAAGTCCGCATCACTGCAGACGCTGCACCGATCCGCCTGTCAATCTCCCGTTCCATTCTTCCCTCACTCGTGAACAAGACCCCAACATACTTGAACTCCTCCACTTGGGGCAGGATCTCATCCCCACCCTTTTCCAACTGAGGACCATGGTCTCAAATTTGGAGGTGCTTATTCTCATCCCAGCCGCTTCACACTCGGCTGCGAACTGCTCCAGTGAGAGGTGGAGGTCACGGCTTGATAAAGCCAACAGAACCACATCATCTGCAAAAAGCAGAGATGTAATACTGAGGCCACCAAACCGGACCCCCTCTACGCCTCGGCTGCGCCTTGAAATTCTGTCCATAAAAGTTATGAACAGAATCGGTGACAAAGGGCAGCCTTGGCGGAGTACGAGAACGAGTCCGACTTACTGCCGGATATGCGGACCAAATTCTGACTCCAGTTGTACAGGGACCGAAGAGCCCGTATCAGGGGGTTCGGTACCCCATACTCTCGAACCACCCTCCACAGGACTCCCCGAGGTACACGGTCGAACGCGTTCTCCAAGTCCACAAAACACATGTAGACTGGTTGGGCGAACTCCCATGCACCCTCAAGGACCCTGCCGAGGGTGTAGAGCTGGTCCACTGTTCCACGGCCAGGACGAAAACCACACTGTCCCTCCTGAATCTGAGATTCGACTTCCCGACGGACCCTCCTCTCGAGCACCCCTGAATAGACCTTACCAGGGAGGCCGAGGAGTGTGATCCCCCTGTAGTTGGAACACACCCTCCGGTCCCCCTTCTTAGAAAGGGGGACCACCACCCCAGTCTGCCAATCCAGAGGCACTGTCCCCGATGTCCACGCGATGTTGCAGAGGCGTGCCAACCAGGACAGCCCCACAACATCCAGAGCCTTTAGGAACTCCGGCCGAATCTCATCCACCCCCGGGGCCTTGCCATCGAGGAGCTTTTTAACTACCTCGGTGACCTCAAACCCAGAGATAGGAGAGCCCGCCTCAGAGAACCCACACTCTGCTTCCTCATGGGAAGGCGTGTCGGTGGAATTGAGGAGGTCTTCGAAGTATTCTCCCCACTGACTCACAACGTCCCGAGTCGAGGTCAGCAGCGCCCCATCCCCACTATACACAGTGTTGGTGGTGCGCTGCTTTCCTCTCCTGAGACGCCGGATGGTGGACCAGAATTTCCTCGAAGCTGTCCGGAAGTCTTTCTCCATGGCCTCACCGAACTCCTCCCATACCCGAGTTTTTGCTTCAGCGACCAAAAAAGCTGCATTGCGCTTGGCCAGCCAGTCCCCATCAGCTGCCTCAGGAGTCCCACCGGCCAAAAAAGCCTGATAGGACTCCTTTTTCAGCTTGACGGCATCCCTCACCGTTGGTGTCCACCAACGGGTTCGGGGATTGCCGCCACGACAGGCACTGACCACCTTACGCCCACAGCTCCGGTCGGCCGCCTCAGCAATGGAAGCGCGGAACATGGTCCACTCGGACTCGATGTCCCCCACCTCCCCCGGAAGATGAGCAAAATTCTGTCAGAGGTGGGAGTTGAAACTCCTTCTGACAGGGGATTCCGCCAGACGTTCCCAGCAGACCCTCACAATAGGTTTGGGCCTGCCACGTCGGACCGGCATCTTCCCCCACCATCGGAGCCAACTCACCACCAGGTGGTGATCAGTTGACAGCTCCGCCCCTCTCTTCACCCGAGTGTCCAAGACATGCAGCCGCAAGTCCTATGACACGACCACAAAGACGATCATCGAACTGCGACCTAGGGTGTCCTGGTGCCAAGTGCATGTGTGGACACCCTTATGCTTGAACATGGTGTTTGTTATGGACAATCCGTGATGAGCACAGAAGTCCAATAACAGAACACCGCTCGGGTTCTGATCGGGGGGGCCGTTCCTCCCAATCACGCCCTTCCAGGTCTCACTGTCATTGCCCACGTGAGCATTGAAGTCCCCCAGCAGAACGATGGAGTTCCCAGCGGGAGCGCTCTCCAGCACCCCCATCCAAGGACTCCATGTTGTGCATAGGCTCAAACAACAGTCAGGACCCGTCCCCCCACCCAAAGGCGGAGGGAGGCTACCCTCTCGTCCACCGGGGTGAACCCCAACGTACAGGCGCCAAGCCGGGGGGCAATAAGTATACCCACACCTGCTCGGCGCCTCTTACCGTAGGCAACTCCAGAGTGGAAGAGAGTCAAACCCCTCTCGAGAGGACTGGTACCAGAGCCCAAACTGTGTGTGGAGGCGAGTCCGACTATATCTAGTCGGAACTTCTCGACCTCACACACCAGGTCGGGCTCCTTCCCTGCCAGAGAGGTGACATTCCACCCCTTGAGCCAGCTTCTGTATATCGGATCACCAAGGTCCCTGCCTTCGGCCACCGCCCAGCTCACACTGCACCCGACCCCAATGGCCCCTCCCACAGGTGGTTAGCCTATGGGAAGGGGGAGCCACGTTACCCTTTCGGGCTGTGCCCGGCTGGGCCCCATGGGTGCAGGCCCGGCCAGCAGGCGCTCGCCTTTGAGCCCCACCACCAGGCCTGGCTCCAGTGGGGGGCCCCGGTGACCCGCGTCCGGGCAAGGGAAAACCAAATCCATCGTTTGTCATCATCATAAGGGGTCTTTGAGCCATGCTTTGTTTGGTCCCTCACCTAGGACCTGTTTGTCATGGGTGACCCTGCCAGGGGCATAGAGCCCCAGACAACTTAGCTCCTAGGATCATTGAGACACACAAACCCCTCCACCACGATAAGGTGACGGCTCAATGAGGGGACTCACCAAAGTAAATGATTAAATCACTCTTTATTGTTTTAAATTTGCTCATTTCTGTCCTCAGAGTTCTTCATGTTTACTTAACAGAAAATCAGACTGTCAGGTTGCCATGTTTGCTTGTATAATGTAATTTAATTAATTTGGAACAATGTAATGATTTTTTTGATGGTAACTACTTGAGACGTTCGGAAGGTATACATCACACTGATGGAATTTTCGGACCCAATCAGAATCGGGTATTTATCATGCCCATGGCATAATAATAATTCACAAACTTAGCTGTGCCTCCAAGCGCTTTAAAAACCAGATGGATCGATCTATATATATTTTTTAGATATTCATAATCTTTGCTTTTAGACCTGTTTTAATAGAACTGTTTTAACAGTCTGGGAAACATGACAATTTTCCATAAAATAGTTTCCATTTTCCATAATTCTGTAACGGATATCGATTCTCCACACAAGGACCACCAAAGAGTGGCCTTTCCTGTTTTTTCTAAATCCACTCAGCGGTTCCCCTCTGAGACCACCGAGAAAGAGCGCCTCGGAATCGGTGAACACGTGATCCACAAATAGTGAGCAAACATTGCAGCAACTACCAGAATAAGTGCAAATTGGTGCATAGTAGCTTGGGGTTAGTTTATTGACCTCACGAGTCCCAACTTTATTCTCTCTCCACATGCATCAGTTCAGTTTATGAAATCAAATTCCATACTTTTCATACTTGTGTAGGAACCCTGTGTGTGTTACCGTTGTCATTTCCAGTAGAGTCCGATGTGGAGCTGCTCTCCCATCTGTCGTCTGCAAACACACACATACATAAACAACCATTGTTGAGAAGATTACTTTTAAAATTGAGTTGGTTACAATTACAAGTTACCGAGTAGAAAATGTCATAGTAGTGTAACTACAAACCCCAATTCCAATGAAGTTGGGAGGTTGAGTAAAACGTAACTAAAAACTGAATACAATGATTTGCAAATCCTATTCAACCTAATTTTAATTTAATACATCCATAATTTTCTTAACCAGTTATCCTCACTAGGGTCGCGGGCAGTAATGCCGGTAACACGTTACGTTAGTAAAGTTACAAAGTAACACATTACTCCAAAATGTCGCCATTTTAAGTAACGAGCAAAATAACAAGTTATTTTTCCAAGGAAAGTAATTTGACTACACTTATTTCTTCAAACCAGTGTAGCGGGCATGCTACGCAAAAGATGCCACCCGGCACCCCAGCCTCCCGCCGAGGTAGACGTTAACTCCAGAGTCACACGCAGACTCTAAACAGATCAACACAATAAACTATCTTCAACAAGACACAGACATTTGCTTTGCCATGCCGACGCTAACAGAATCACGGCTGCCTGGCACGTCAAAGCGGAGACCCAAGGATGCTGAGTGCGCCCCCGGACGCTAAGTTAATTAACTCCCCGCCAGTCGAAGGATTGCACCAACAAAGGCGCCTCCAACCTTTTGACTACTGCCACTTGGGAGTTGGAACAGGCAACAGCGACAACCACGGCCGATGGAACGACTCTACAGGCATGGGTTCATAAGACAGACTGTGACTCGACTGGGAGTTAATATTTGAAGCACTTTACATGAACGCCACTAGTGACTGTATTGCAGCAAGCTTGAATGTCTAACGTCAAATATGTTGTTAACTGAACCAGATGTAATGTTCTCCACACCATACAACATTTGAAACATTCATTACAGGTATGAGAGAGGATGAGCGTGGAACAATGCAGGGTGAGGAGACGGTCTCGTTATCTGAAATCCAATAATTAATATTTTATTCTACTGGTTTTAAACCACAAAATAATCCGCTCCGGGCATAAAAGGGGCCGGAGCTGGGATCAGAAAAAAGCTTTTGGGAGTTTTGGTGGGGAAGTCTTCCTTTGGTCACCCCGACCAACTCGCTGACGACCGGGCCAGGCAGGACGCCCACCTCACACGAGGTGGCAAGGACACATCGGATGATCCCCGGCTGCAGAGCCTCCTGCAAGCGCTCCGAGCCACCCTGCTTGGGGGCCCGAGCTCAGTCCGAGCGAACGGAGGCGGACGCAACGAGACCGCTCCGAACGTCTGGCAAACAGAGACACCCGAGAGACATCCTGCCTGGGAACTCGTTGGCCTCCTGCTTTTCCTCCTTTTTTTTTCTTCCTCCCGTTAAATCCACCTGTTCTCAGTGCGGACCGGACCGGCCGAACACTCGGGAGCCTGACTCGCCTGCCTCAAACATGTTCCAGACACGTAAGTCCAACATTGCGGTCTACTAAAAGTACAGATTAGTGCATATTTGGGTTTATATTAATGAGACCAGGAGTCCTCAGCTATACGCATTCACTACACGCCCATTCTGCTCATCTCACGTCACAAATCCCTTCCTTCGCCAATGTTCGTCTTGTTTTGTATTTGTCTGTGTTTTATCCTGTAGAAACCCCTTTTTATTATAAAATTCACCACTTGCATTGATTATGTGTGTGTTTGGGTTCGGAATGAAACCTCTTGAAAGTCTAGAACTCAAAGTTTCTAAACTGTAGCCACCTTCCGATAAGAGACTGATTATAACGGTTTGTCGTCATTTTGCCTCAAGTTAAAAATATGACGTGGTGCCCCTCATATATATCAAAAATCTTGATTTATAACGCTGTGATGTAAAATTACGATAACCCGGAAGTGACACAGGCGCCGCTTCCTACTCATCGTTTCCTTCTAAACTAAGCACAATTCTTACAAGTTCCATATACACTACACCAGGAATAGTTACTTTTGAGTCCTCAATGTCTCTCACCAAGTACAAATGTGTGCCTGGTGATTCAAACAAAACGCAGTCCAGCTATTTGATAGCATTTAACCTATCACGCAGACCGCTCATTTCTCAACAAACAGGGAGGTGATTGTTTATTCTACAATGAACAGTGACTATACAGTACCATAAAAGTGCAAAGAAATGCACGATTTCACTTTTTTGGTTATTTTTGTCAGTAAAGTGTCTTTGATTGTTGTTACTTTTTTATTTACACATTAAGAATACAGTTTTACTGCCGTGTTAAGCACACAATGCAGTGGGTTAATTACTCATACCTAAGTGCGTTGTCATTAATCGTCATATAATAAGGACTGACTCACTAAAGGACTTACAATACTGATCTTTATTAATATTTACAATGAAAAGTGAGAACTTTCAACAACTTCGTCTGTAGTTCGGACTGTGAGCTGGTTTAGCAGCGCTGACGTCATGTAAGTGCTTCCCCCCGTCAATCACCCAGAGCGTTGCCAGTTAAACAGTTGCGTAATCTTGTCACCTCGCTCTTTGCATCAAAATTATGATGATGGGAGCAATGATGTGTGTGTGTGTGTATATATGCCCCTAATATCAAACCGCCGCTTACTTTTACCTTTACGTACACGCAAGCATAAACACACCCACAGGCACACGCACACACACACACACACACACACACAGTTGCCTTCATGGACCACATGTCAAGTCTGCTGATTTAATGCAGCTTCAACTACACTAATATTTAAGTTATTGGTTCATGTTGACATGATTCTGTAACCTGTGTAGTGTACATTACCGAGTTATGGGTACGGTTTAAGTTAATGCTTTTTTTGTATTGTGGATAAGTGATATTGCTGCCACTTGGCAGCTGCTGAAAGTAACTAAAACGTTTTTTCTAACTTAGTTACTTTTGAAATCAAGTAATCAGTAAAGTAATTAAGTTACTTTTTCAACGTAAATGTGACAACACTGGTCGCGGGTGTCACGGACGGCAATGCCGTAAGGGCAGATCCCAAAAAAGAGACTCTAGGTAAGCGGTCCGAACAATTTTAATTCAATGACAGAGCATGTGATGGCGAGACATACAAAACTAAAGGGACTCCCCACCAGAGAGAATCAAAAAACAGATAACGCAGGGAGACACAACAAAAGGTCCGTGTGGTATAATCGTATAGAACCTAAATTTGGACAGCGGTCAGTACGGCGGCAAACACGGGGCAAAAACGAGTGAATATTCCGACGCCCACACACTGTCACGGTGCCCCGTAAAAAGGCTGATGATTACAATGCATGACAGGTTCGTCACTGATGTCAACGCCCACCTTCGCTCACCCAGACACTGCAACACAAAGAAAAACAATTTGAAACACAGGGCCATGACAGCGGGTGTGCTGGTGCCCATCTCAGCTGACTTTGGGGGAGAGCCAAGGTACACCCTGAACTGGTTGCCAGCCAATCGCAATGCACATAGAGACAAACAACCATTGGCACTTCCACTTATGGACAATTTAGGGTCTTCAATCAGCATACCATACATGTTTTGGCTGAAGAAAACCCATGCAGCCATGGGGAGAACATGCAAACGGCTTTGAACCACGGACCTCAGAACGGTGAGGCGGATGTACTAACCAGTGGTCCACCGTGTCGCCACAAGAGAATACAGTGCAAAAGACAAAATATTTAATGTTCAAACTGTTGAAAATTATTGTTGTTTTTTTTTTTTTTTTTTTTTTTGCAATTTTGCTCATTTTGAATTGGATACCTACATGTACCAAAAAAAGACAGGGGCAATAAAACACTGGGAAAGTTGATGACTGTGGAAACAAAAACATCTGTTTGGAACATTCCACAGGTGAACAGGTTAATTGGAAACAGGTAAGTGTGATGATACTTGAATAGTCCAACAGTTTAAGAACGGTTCGCAACAGACAATTGCAAGGAAGGATTTTATCATCTACGGTCCACAATATCATCAACAGATTCAGAGAATCTGGAGAAATCTATGCACGTAAGCTTCAAAGCTCGAAAACCAACACTGACTTCCCATTACCTTCGCTCCCTCAGGGGGCACTGCATTAAAAACTGACATCGTGTAAAGCATATTGCAGAGTGGGCTCAGGAACAATTCAGTTAACACAGTTTGTTGCTATATCTACAAATGCAAGTGTAACAACTAGGCCTATGGCCCGGTTGTCAACGGAAACCCCAAGAAATGATAAACATTTGCATTCCTACTTCCTGAACCTCCACCAGCCAGTTTGTTGTCACAAGACACAGGAAACTTGGTTTATATCATCTGGAGTCATGGAACTGATTGCAAGTCTCCTTATGACTGGCACAGCATGGTTGAGGGGGAAGGAAGTGATTGATGACTGTTGAACAATGGTACACAATCCCCCAGTGGTGGTTGGTGACACTGCCTGTGGACATTAAAATGATGAATGAATCCCACGTTTGTAGAAAAACAAAACAAACCTTCAGGAATATTCAAAATGTATGCCATGATGCCTGTGTGATTGTGTTGTTACAGGTTGCCTTCCGAATTTGTTCTTCTGATTGTGTTCGATATCAACCTGTAAAAACTGATTATTCCAAGAACTTTAGTTTAGCGCCTGCACAAGAGTTGTAACAATTGTTTATTATGTTTCTTTCCTAAGCGTGGGAGAGTACAAAGTTGGGAGTATTTTAGATTAATATATGATTTTTAAACCCATTTTTATGGGCCAAATTGGAGACAAAATTCAAGTAGATGGGTGTGGTCTTCTCCACTTCACCCATCTCTTAGACACGCCCCCTAAGGAATTTAACCCTGTGGTGTCCACCTTCTCCTTCCTCTTCTCGTTCTCCTCTTCATCCTTAAAGTTACCTTAGGCACGGCTCTGCCGTGCTACGCAACCCCTCCTGCCTCCCCTTTTTCCTTTCGTTTTGTTGTCACCATTGCGCAGAAACGACCCCGGACCACGACGGCGGTGCTGTCCAATCAAAGAAGCCGGCCATGTGGCTTCGATCTGTTTTCCCAGCCTTGATCTGTTGGCGTGGCCCACCAGGTAACCACTTCTGGCACCCCTACCAGTTACGCCCGTAATTAAGAGCAAGAGTACGGACCGCACCTCCCATGTAACAACAACTATATTTTTGCATCTCTTTTTTTTAAACTTTTTTTGCACCTTCTTCTTCAAATAAACCGGCCTCCGTTCCTCCTGAGACAACTGAGAAAGACCAGACCTGGTGAACTACGTCGTGAGTCAAACATTGCAGTGATTACGAGAAAGTACAAATTAGTGCATAGCAATCTGGGGTATAAGTTACCAAGCTCACACTAGTCACAACTCTGCTCTCCATCACTATGATTCAACTCATTTCACGCTCACATTACGTGTTCAGTCATTCACCCTATATCTTGTTCTTTACGTACGTTTGTCTGTAATTTTTGTAGTAGTCCCTCTGTATGTTACCCTGTAGTTTCCCCGTTAGATTTAATGAAATTTTCTATTAAATTCCACTTCCTGTTGTGCTTTGTGTGTGTTTGAGTGAAATAGTAAAACAGTGCAAACTGAAGGCCGGTCCCAAACCCGGATAAATGCAGAGGGTTGCATCAGGAAGAGTAAAACTTAAAACTTTGCCAAACAAATATGAAAGGCAGTAAGGCTAGAAGTTTAGGGGCAGGGTTTAAATTATTTTACCATGGTGTAGATGGGAGGAGAAATGGAGCCGGGGTTATTTTAAAACAAGAGTTGGCTAAGAATGTCTTGGAGGTGAAAAGAGTATCAGATCGAGTGATGAGGCTGAAACTTGAAATTGAGTGTGTTATGTATGTGATTAGTGGCTATGCCCCACAGGTAGGATGTGACCTAGAGGTGAAAGAGAAATACTGGAAGGAGCTAGGCCTGAGTAGTTCTGAGCATCTCAGACAGAGAGAGAGAGTCATGATTGGTGCAGATTGTAATGGACATGTTGGTGAAGGAAACAGGGGTGATGAAGAAGTGATGGGTAAGTACGGCATCCAGGCAAGGAACTTGGAGGTACAGATGGTGCTAGACTTTGCAAAAAGAATGCAAATGGTTGTAGTGAACACTTTTTTTCAGAAGAGGCAGGAAAATAGGGTGACCCACAAGAGCAGAGGTAGAAGCACGCAGATGGATTACATCTTGTGCAGACGATGTAATCTGAAGGAGGGTACCGACTGTAAGGTAGTGGTAGGGGAGAGTGTGGCTAGACAGCAGAGGATGGTGGTGTGTAAGATGACTATGGTGGTGGGGAGGAAGATTAGGAAGACAAAGGCAGAGCAGAGAACCATGTGGTGGAAGCTGAGACAGGACGAGTGTTGTGCAGCTTTTCGGGAAGAGGTGAGACAGGCTCTCGGTGGACAGGAGGAGCTTCCAGAAGACTGGACCACTGCAGCCAAGGTGATTAGAGAGGCAGGCAGGAAACTTCGACTTCGACCCACAGTAGCTGAATTTGCAATGGCTCCCTGCAGGTTGACGGCGCCGGTGGCGGACGTTGTTAACCCGGGGCACGACCGATCCGGTATGGAATTAAGCTGTTTTAAGCCGGATGCCCTTCCTGACGCAACCCTCTGCATTTATCCGGGCTTTGGACCGGCCTACAGTTTGCACTGGCTTGTGCCCCCCATAGGGCTGCATTTTATATATATATATATATATATATATATATATATATTATACAACCCCAATTCCAATGAAGTTGGGACTTTGTGTTAAACATAAATAAAAACAGAATACAGTGATTTGCAAATCATGTTCAACCTATATTTAATTGAATACACTACAAAGACAAAATATTTAATCTTCAAACTGATAAACTTTATTGTTTTTAGCAAATAATCATTAACTTAGAATTTTATGGCTGCAACATGTTCCGAAAAAGCTGGGACAGGGTCATGTTTACCACTGTGTTACATCACCTTTTCTTTTAACAACATTCAATAAACGTTTGGGAACTGAGGAGACTAATTGTTGAAGCTTTGTCGGTGGAATTCTTTCACATTCTTGCTTGATGTACAGCTTCAGCTGTTCAACAGTCCGGGGTCTCCGCTGTCGGATTTACGCTTCATAATGCGCCAAGCATTTTCAATGGGAGACAAGTCTGGACTGCAGGAAGGCCAGTCTAGTATCCGCACTCTTTTACTACGAAGCAGCACCGTTGTAACACGTGCAGAATGTGGTTTGGCATTGTCTTGCTGAAATAAGCAAGGGCGTCCATGAAAAAGACGTTGCTTGGATGACAGCATATGTTTCTCCAAAACCCATATGTACCTCTCAGCATTAATGGTGCCTTCGTAGATGTGTAAGTTACCCATGCCATTGGCACGAACACAGCCCCATACCATCGCAGATGCTGGCTTTTGAACTTTGCATCCATAACAGTCCGGATGGTTCTTTTCCTCTTTGGCCCGTAGGACACGATGTCCACAATTTCCAAAAACAATTTGAAATGTGGACTCGTCAGACCACAGAACACTTTTCCACTTTTCCTCAGTCCATCTTAGATGAGCTCGGGCCCAGAGAAGCTTGCCGCGTTTCTGGGTGTTGTTGATAAAGGGCTTTTGCTTTGCATAGTAGAGTTTCAAGTTGCACCTACGGATGTAGCGCCGAACTATATTTACTGACATTGGTTTTCTGAAGTGTTCCTGAGCCCATGTGGTGATATCCTTTACACATTGATGTCGGTTTTTGATGCAGTGCCGCCTGACGGATTGAAGGTCACGGGCATGTTGGTTTTCGGCCTTGCTGCTTACATGCAGTGATTTCTCCAGATTCTCTGAACCTTTTGATGATATTATGGACCGTAGATAAAATCCCTAAATTCAATTGTACGTTGAGGAACTTAAACGGTTCGACTATTTTCTCACGCACTTGTTCACAAAGAGGTGAACCTCGCCCCATCTTTGCTTGTGAATGACTGAGCAAATCAGGGAAGCTCCTTTTATACCCAATCATGGCACCCACCTGTTCCCAATTAGCCTGTTCACCTGTGGGATGTTCCAAACAGGTGTTTGATGAGCATTCCTCAACTTTCTCAGTCTTTTTTGCCACCTGTCCCAGCTTTTTTGGAACATGTTACAGCCATAAAATACTAAGTTCATGATTATTTGCTAAAAACAATATGTTTTATCAGTTTGAACATTAAATATCTTGTCTTTGCAGTGTATTCAATTAAATATAGGTTGATCATGATTTGCAAATCATTGTATTCTGTTTTTATTTATATTTAACTTCATTGGAATTGGGGTTGTTTATATCTATATATATGTATATATATAATGTATATACACACACATCGGTGTGGCAGATGTGCTAACCAGTCGCTCACCGTGCCGCCTTAAATAATCTCGTTACATGTTACTCCCCAACACAGTCATGAAGTCAAAAATTATAAAGATGAAACTGTTCAAAAGTCAATTTTCTTTGATGTGTTCAAAAGTGTAACTATTAGTGTAACCTTTTCAAAATCTCAGTCACATTTGGAAAAATATGTCTTCGTTGAGACTAGAGCAGGCAGCACGACCGGCCGACTGCTTAGCACATCTGCCTCACAGTTCTGAGGATCCGGGTTCAAATCTGGCCCCGCCTGTGTGGAGTTTGCATGTTCTCCCCGCGCCTGCGTGGGTTTTCTCCAGGTGCTCCGGTTTCCTCCCACATTCCAAAATCATGCATAGTTGGTTAATTGAAGATTTTGAATGGTTGTTTGTTTATTTGTGCCCTGCGATTGGCTGGCGACCAGTTCAGGGTGAACCCCGCCTCTTGCCCAAAGTCAGCTGGTATAGGCTCCAGCATGCCCGTGACCTGAGTGAGGATAAGTGGTATGGAAAATTGATGGATGGATGGATGCATGGAGACTAAAGCAGAATGGTACATTACCATAAAGAGCCAATCACAAGCTTTGGCTTTCGAAGGAGGAAGTGACATGAAGAAAAAAATCTGCGCTTTTGTGGCTATTTTTCAAATGTAACTAAAATTGTCATCCTGGAAATTTCCAAAAGAAACTGTAATTTTATTCAATATTTTCTCCCAGTAATGTAATGGATTACATCCATCTATTTTCTCGACCGCTTATCCTTACTCGGGTCCCGAGTGTGCTGGAGCCTATACCAGCTATCTTCTTCGGGCCCTGAACTGGGCGCCAGCCAATCGCAGGGCACATATAAACAATCAACCATTCGCCCTCATATTCACACCAATGGGCAATTTAGAGTCTTCAATCAACCGACCTAATGAATTACAATGAGAGAAATTTTGTCATTCAAATAAAAAAAAATATATATATATAAATAAATAAAATAAACCCCTCCTGGAAGCCGTCACCTTAACGTGGTGGAGGGGCCTGTGTGTCCCAATGATCCTCGGAGCTAACTTGTCTGGGGCTTCACGCCCCTGGTAGGGTCACCCATGGGAAACAGGTCCTAGGTGAGGGACCAGACAAAGCATGGCTAAAAGACTCCTATTATGAAAAATATAAGTGGATCGAGGTTTCCCTTGCCCGGACGCGGGTCACCGGGGCGCCCCTCTGGAGCCAGGCCTGGAGGTAGGGCTCGAAGGTGAGCGCCTGGTGGCCGGGGCCCATGGCACAGCCCGAAAGGGTAACGTGGGTCCCCCGTCCCATGGGCTCACCACCTGTGGGAGGGGCCATAGGGCATGGGTGCAGTGGGAACTGGCCGAAGGCCTTGGTGATCCGATCCCCGGCTACAGAAGCTGGGTCTAGGGACGTAGAACGTCAACTCACTGGCAGGGAAGGAGCCCGTGCTGGTGTGTGAGGTCGAGAAGTTCCGACTAGATATAGTCGGACTCGCCTCCACACACTGCTTGGGCTCTGGTACCAGTCCTCTTGAGAGGGGTTGGACTCTCTTCCACTCTGGAGTTGCCCACGGTGAGAGGCGCCGAGCAGTTGTGGGTATACTTATTGCCCCCCGGCTCGGCGCCTGTACGTTGGAGTTCACCCCGGTGGACGAGAGGGTAGCCTCCCTCCGCCTTCGTTGTTTGTGCCAATACACCAAACAGCAGTTCAGAGTACCCACCCTTTTTGGAGTCCTTAGAGGGGGTGCTGGAGAGCGCTCCCTCTGGGGACTCCATCGTTCTGCTGGGGGACTTCAATGCGCACATGGGCAATGACAGTGAGACCTGGAAGGGCGTGACTGGGAGGAACCCGAGCGTTGTTCTGTTATTGGACTTCTGTGCTCAGCATGGATTGTCCAAAACGAACACCTTGTTCAAGCATAAGGGTGTCCACACGTGCACTTGGCACCAGGACACCATAGGTCGCAGTTCGATGATCGACTTTGTGGTTGTGTCATTGGACTGGCGGCCGCATGTCTTGGACACTCAGGTGAAGGGAGGGGCGGAGCTGTCAACTGATCACCACCTGGTGGTGAGTTGGCTGCGATGGTGGGGGAAGATGCCGGTCCGACGTGGCATGCCCAAACGTATTGTGAGGGTCTGGCAGAATTCCCTGTCAGAAGGAGTTTCAACTCCCACCTCCGACAGAACTTTGCTTCTGTTCCGGGGGAGGCGGGGGACATCGAGTCCGAGTGGACCATGTTCTGCGCCTCCATTGCTGAGACGGCCGACCGGAGCTGTGGCCGTAAGGTGTTCGGTGGCGGCAATGCCTGAACCCGTTGGTAGACACCAACAGTGAAGGATGCCGTTAAGCTGAAGAAGGAGTCCTATCGGGCCTTTTTGGCCTGTGGGACTCCTGAGGCAGCAGATGAGTCCCGGCTGGCCAAGCGGAATGCAGCTTTGGTGGTCGCTGAGGCAGAGCTGTCAACTGATCACCACCTGGTGGTGAGTTGGCTGCGATGGTGCGGGAAGATGCCGGTCCGACGTTGCAGGCCCAAACATATTGTGAGGGTCTGCTGGGAACGTCTGGCAGAATCCCCTGTCAGAAGGAGTTTCAACTCCCGCCTCCGGCAGAACTTCATCCACGTCTCGGGGGAGGCGGGGGACATTGAGTCCAAGTGGACCATGGTCCGCACCTCCATTGCCGAGGCGGCCGACTGGAGCTGTGGCCGTAAGGTAGTACCGACTACCTTACGACTACGTGGCGGCAATCCTCGAACCCTTTGGTGGATACCAACGGTGAGGGATGCCATAAAGATGAAGAAGGAGTCCTATCGGGCCTTTTTGGCCTGTGGGTCTCCTGAGCCAGCAGATGAGTACCGGCTGGCGAAATGGAATGCAGCTTTGGTGGTTGCTGAGGCAAAAACTCGGACATGGGAGGTGTTCGGTGAGGTCATGGAGAACGACTTCCGTATATACCAAGATGGCGCCTACCAGTGTCGTCGCCTCGGTTACGCGATTTCTAGTATTGTTTTTGTGTTTTTCGTTCGTTGGAGACATTACACGACTCACTTACACAAGGGGAGACTTGCTATCCGTCAAGGAGGCTACTCTGGACTTTCTTTCACCAACTTTCGCAAATCCGCTCAGTTTTTCCCCCCCCGAGTTACTCACCGGAGCGGCATCGGCGGTTTTCGGCGCAAGGAGGTGGAGGCGACTCCACAGAGGGAAGCGAGCTGGCATCCAGGTGAAACTCCGCAGGAGAGGATACAGATTGGCGTTCCCGTCGATCCAGCAGTGTACGCTCCCAACCCAACAAAATGGACGAGCTTCATCTTTTGATAAAGGCCAGTAAAGACTTCGGACGTTCCGCCGCCATGTGCTTCACGGAGACTTGGCTTTGTGAGGCTGTAGCCGACGCCGCCGTCATGCTTCCGCGTTTTCATCTTCACCGAGCAGACCGCATCACGGAGTTAACGGGCGAAAACAAATGATATGCTTCTATATCAACGAAAAATGGTGTACGGACGTCATGGAGCTCAGCACACACTGCAGCCCGCATTTTGAGTCGCTGTTTTTGAACTGTAAGCCATTCTACTCGCCGCGTGAGTTCACATCATTCATCCTCGCTGCAGCGTACAGCCCACCTCAAGCTAACACGAACGCCGCACTGCTAACGCTCGCCGAACAAGCCAACGAAATTGAACAAAAAAACCCGGACTCACCCCCCATTATTCCCGGGGACTTTAACAAAGCTAAACTCAACCAGGAACTCCCTAAATACAAGCAGCACTACTGTCTACTGTCCTACCAGGGAAAATAACATTTTGGACCACTGCTATACTAAAAAACGCATACCGTGCCAAACTTCGTGCAGCACTGGGCTTGTCTGATCACTGCTTAAGTCACTTAATACCGACGTACAGGCAATAACTTAAATGCGTGAAGCCTACAGTGAATACAGTGAAAAAGTGGAACAATGAAGCAAAGATGGAACTTCAAAGCTGTTTAGACTGCACAGACTGGAGTGTCTTTGAAAATTCCGCTGGCAACCTGGATGAATATATATACTGTCACAACCTATATCAGTTTCTGTGAAGATGTGTGTGTACCAACAAAGTCATTTCGCACTTTCAACAACAACAAGCCGTGGTTCACTGCCAAACTTAAGCAGCTTCGCCAAGCTAAGGAGGACGCATATCAGAGCGGGGACAGGGCCCTGTATAATCGAGCTAGAAACCAGCTGACATTGCAAAGAGGAACTATGCAGCAAAGTTGGAAAAACAGTTTAGCGCTAACGACTCTAAATCAGTCTGGCATGCATTCCAATCGCTGACTAATTACAAGCGACGATCCCCCCAAGCTGAGAACAATAGCACACTTGCCATCGACTTGAATACCTTCGACTGCAGATTTGAAAAGGACACTTTCACACGCCACACCCATCCGGCTGCACCCCCGACCACAATCACATCTCTGACTTCTGCGTTTACCATCCACGAACATGATGTGAGACGCATCTTCAAACAACAAAAGATTAACAAAGCGGCAGGCCCAGACCATGTGTCCCCATCCTGCCTCATAGTCTGCGCGGACCAGCTCGCGCCAGTCTTCACTCAGATCTTCAATAGATCTCTGGAACTGTGCGAAGTACCATCCTGTTTCAAACGGTCCACCATCATTCCAGTCCCCAAGAAACCGGCAATCTCGGGTCTAAATGACTACAGGCCTGTCGCCTTGACATCTGTGGTCATGAAGTCCTTTGAACGTCTCGTGCTGGACCACCTCAAAAGCATCACAGGTCCCCTGCTAGACCCCCTGCAGTTTGTCTACCGAGCGAACAGGTCTGCGGATGATGCAGTCAACATGGGACTGCACTTCATCCTTGAACACCTCGACAGTGCAGGGACCTACGCGACGATCCTGTTCGTGGACTTCAGCTCAGCGTTCAACACCATCATCACCTGAACTCCTTTCATCCAAGCTTCTCCAGCTCAGCGTCTCACCTGCCATCTGCCAGTGGATTTACAGCTTCCTGACGGGCAGGACACAGCAGGTGGGGCTGGGAGAGACCTCCTCAACTATACGCAGCATCAGCACTGGGGCGCCCCAAGGTTGTGTCCTCTCTCCGCTGCTCTACTCTCTCTACACGAACGACTGCACCTCAGAAAACCCGGCTGTCAAACTCCTCAAGTTTGCAGATGGCACCACTTTCATCGGCCTCATCAAGGACGTTGACGAGTCTGCATATCGACAGGAAGTCTAGCGGCTGGAGCTGTGGTGCGGCCGACACAACCTGGAGCTGAACACGCTCAAGACTGTAGAGATGAACGTGGACTTCAGGAGGCATCCTTCGCCACAGCTGCCCCTCACGTTGTCCAGCTGCCTTTTGTCAACCGTCAAGACCTTCAAGTTCCTGGGAATTACAGTCTCTCAGGACCTGAAGTGGGCGACCAACATCAACTCCGTCCTCAAAAAGGTCCAGCAGAGGATTTACTTCCTGCAGTTTCTGAGAAAGCACGGCCTGCCACAGGAGCTGCTGAGGTAGTTCTACACAGCGGTCATCGAATCAGTCCTGTGTTCTTCCATCACAGTCTGGTTTGGTGCTGCTACAAAAAAGGACAAACTCCGACTGCAACGGACAATCAAAACTGCTGAAAGGATTGCCGGTACCCGCCTACCCACCCTTGAGGACTTGCACGCTGCCAGAACTAAGACAAGAGCGTGCAAAATGCTCTCGGACCCTCCACATCCCGGTCACCAGCTCTTCCAGCTCCTTCCCTCAGGTAGGCGCTCCCGATCAATGCAAACTAGAACTAGCAGACATTCCAACAGCTTCTTCCCTCTTGCGATCAACTTCTTAAACACCTAACCTACAATTCCATTACAACATGCTGGCAATTGTTTGACTTAAGTTCTTTGTCACATTTCTGTGGGGCCAATTATATATTACTCGTGCACTCACTGTAGTAGTCTCGCCACGCTGCACTATTTGCATATCTGTTGTTGACCAATACTGGCCACTCATGCCAGAGTAGCATCTGCTCCATTTGCACACTGATTGAGGAGTATCTGCAACATTTGCACAATCAACATTGTCCCAGATTATCCCGCTACTCGTCACTTTAAACTGCATACACTCCTTGAAGTCTCGGCGCACTTTGCACAATGGTCATTGCACCGGACTATTGCAATAGTTAGTCATTCGAACTGCTCGAGGACTCTGCATCTTTTGCACAATTGTCAAAAAAAAATAAAAATGTACTGGCATTACCAGATAACTATTAAACCTTTATTGCTCAGTGACTGTTTTTTGTCAATGTCTTTATGTCTCAAAAGTGTTCTCTGTCAATTGACTGTCTGTTGTCGTACTAGAGCGGCTCCAATTACCGGAGACAAATTCCTTGTGTGTTTTTTTGACATGCTTGGCAAATAAAGATGATTCTGATTCTGACAGCTTCGAGGAAATTCTGGTCCACCATCCGGCGTCTCAGGAGAGGGAAGCAGTGCACCATCAACACTGTGTATAGTGGGGATGGGGCGCTGCTGACCTCGACTCGGGACGTTGCGAGTCAGTGGGGAGGATACTTCAAAGACCTCCTCAATTCCACTGACATGCCTTCCTATGAGGAAGCAGAGTCTGGGTTCTCTGAGGCGAGTTCTTCTATCTCTGGGGTTGAGGTCACCGAGGGGGTTAAAACGCTCCTCGGTGGAAAGGCCCTGGGGTTGGATCAGATTCGCCCGGAGTTCCTAAAGGCTCTGGATGTTGTGGGGCTGTCCTGGTTGACACGCCTCTGCAACATCGCATAGACATAGGGGACAGTGCCTTTGGATTGACAGACTGGGGTGGTGGTGGTTTTTAAGAAAGGGGACCGGAGGGTATGTTCCAACTCCAGGGGGATCACACTCCTCAGCCTCCCTGTGAAGGTCTATTCAGGGGTGCTGGAGAGCAGGGTCCATCGGGAAGTTGAATATCAGATTTACGTCCTGGCCGTGGAACAGTGGAACAGCTCTACACCCTTAGCAGGGTCCTCGAGGGTGCATGGGTGTTCGCCCAACCAGTCTACATGTGTTTTGTGGACTTGGAGAAGGCGTTCGACCATGTCCCTCTGGGATTCCTGTGGGGGGTGCTTCGGGAGTATGGGGTACCAAACCCCCTAATACGGGCTGTTTGGTCCCTTTACGAACGGTGTCAGAGTTTGGTCCGCATATCCGGCAGTGAGTCGGACTTGTTTCCGGTGAGGGTTGGACTCCGCCAAGGCTGCCCTTTTTCACCGATTCTGTTCATAACTTTTATGGACAGAATTTCTAGGCGCAACCGAGGCGTAGAGGGGGTCTGGTTTGGTGGCCTCAGTATTGCATCTCTGCTTTTTGCAGATGATGTGGTTCTGCTGGCTTCATCAAGCCGTAATTTCCAACTCTCACTGGAGCAGTTCGCAGCCGAGTGTGAAGCGGCTGAGATGAGAATCAGCGCCTCCAAATATGAGACCATGGTCCTCAGTCGGAAAAGGGTGGCGTGCCCTCTCCAGGTTGGGGATGAGATCCTGCCCCAAGTGGAGGAGTTCAAGTATCTTGGGGTCTTGTTCCGAGTGAGGGAAGATTGGAACGGGAGATCGACAGGCGGATCGGTGCAGCGTCTGCAGTGATGCGGACTTTGTATTGGTCCGTTGTGGTAAAGAAGTAGCTAAACCGAAAGGCGAAGCTCTCAATTTACCGGTCAATCTATGTTCCTACCCTCACCTATGGTCACGAGCTGTAGGTCGTGACCGAAAGAACAATATCCCGGATACAAGTGGCCGAAATTAGTTTCTTCCGCAGGGTGTCCGGGCTCTCCCTTAGAGATAGGGTGAGAAGCTCGGTCATCCGGGAGGATCTCAGATTAGAGCCGCTGCTCCTCCACATAGAGAGGAGCCAGATGAGGTGGCTGGGGGATCTGATTCGGAAGCTTCCAGGATCGCTCCCTGGTGAGGTGTTCCGGGCACGTCCCACCGGGAGGAGACGCCGGGGACGACCCGGGACACGCTGGAGAGACTATGTCTTTCGGCTGGCCTGGCTGGGGAGAGGGAAGTCTGGGCGTCCCTGCTAAACCTCCTGCTCCCACGACCCGACCTCGGATAAGCAGTGGAAAATGGATGGATGGATAAATAAAATAAATTACATAATCTTGTTACATGTAATTAGTCATTCCACTGTGTGTGTGTGTGTGTGTGTGTGTGTGTGTGTGTTGTGCGCACACGCGTTACCAGTGTGGCAGCCTCTGTGCACAGTCATCTTGCCATGTTGTGCATGTGTGTTGTGTTCACGGTCATTGTGCTTTCTCCGTGTGCTGCTGAATAAAGTTTTTTTAGTCCTCACACGTGCGCCATCTTCTTCCTGTAACATACAAAAGATGAAGAAATTACAGGAAGTAATGTAAATAATCCAGCAATCATCTTGTCAATGAGGAGGTCACATGACACAGCGAGACACCACAGTTGTTTCAAACAAACATCCAAAACACAACATGACACAAAACATGCAACTGTCAATCATGTGGCAGTCACACAATGCATTCTAGTATGTCGGCAGGGTACAGAATACATACAGTTTATGTGGGTGGGGTCCAGAAAAGTATCAAGCAAGTCCCAAATCATATTGTCATGGGCAAGCCAAGTCAGGTCAAGTCACAGTTTATCTCAAGTCAAGTCCTGTGATAAGTCAAGTCCCAAGTAAGGTCACCTTATTATTGTAATGCAGTCTTACCTGCAGTATCTGGTCTTTATAAAAAAGACCAGGAAGGCAAATGTATTTATTTAGCGCATTTCATACACAAGGTAACTCAATGTGCTTTACATGATGAAAAGCGTTTAAAAACAAAGAGCAAAAAAGACATTTCAAAACAAAAGTAAAGAAAATTAAAAGACAGTTTACTAAAATTACTAAAAAAAAAAAAAAACTACAGTGCAAGAATAATTATTTAAGAAATTGAAAATCTCTAAAATGCTCAATCATAATTATGAAAAAAAAGAAGAATTTTTAATCTGGACTTAAAAACACTGACACTTTGAGGCTGACTTCACTTCTGATGGTAGTTTATTCCATTTGTGCACAGCATAACAAAATGCTGCTTCACCACGTTTGCTTTGGACTCTGTGCTCCACTATCTAACCTGAGTCTGTAGATCTCAAAGCCCTACTGAGTTTATATTCCATGAGCATTTCTTTAATATATCCAGGACCTAAACCATTTAGTGATAACTAGACCAGTAGCAGAACTTTAAAGTCAATTCTATAGCTGACTGGGAGACAGTATAGAGAATTTAGAATTGGAGTAATATGTGCTGACATCTTTGTTCTGGTCAGAAACCAAGCTGCAGCATTCTGAATGAGCTGCAACTGTTTAAGGCTCTTTTGGGGGAGTCCAGTCAGAAGACAATTACAGTAGTCATGCCTATGGGAGAGTCTCCTGGTCTGCTTGGAACATGCAGCCCATCACTCTGGATATGTTGTTCAGCTGGTCAAAGCCTGTTTTAATGATTGATTTTATATGACTGCTGAACGTCAGATCGGAATCTATCAGCACACCAAGGTTTTGGACTTGGTCTGTAGTTTTTAAAGAGAATGATTGCAGCAATCCTCTTTTATTTACTGCCAAAAACAACTACCTCAATTTTGGTGTTTAACTGAAGGAAATTTTGGTTCATCCAGTTATTTATTTGTTTTTGACACAACACCTCAATTGAACTGTAGTCATCTGGAGACATCGCGAGAACCAGTAACTCTGTGTCATCTGCATAGCGATGATAAGCAACATCAAAGTGCTGTCCAAGAACTGACCCTTGAGGGACCCCATATGTCATTGCCATTCGATGAAACTGAAAACTTCCAATAGTTACGAAATAACTTCTTTCCTCCAGGTAGGCCCTGGGAACCATTTAAGGACCGTTTCATTTAGTCCAACTCAAGTTCCCAACCTGTTCAACAGTATGTTATGATATAGTGTATCAAACGCCGCACTGAGATCCAACAAAACAAAAACTGACAAATTCTCTGAGTCAGTGTTCAACCTTACATAATTTATCAGTTTTATATGAGCTGATTCTGTCGTGTGATGAGGTCAGAAATCTAATTGAAATTCATCAAACAATCCATTTATCGCCAAGAAATTGCTGGGTTGATTAAAAACCACTTTCTCAACAATCTTGGCTATGAAGGGGAGGTTGGAGATGGGTCTATAGTTTGCTCACATGTACGCATTCTCTTTTTTAGAAGTGGCTTAGTGGCAGATACTTTCAAAGCTTTAGGAAACTCACCTGACTGACGTGAGCAATTGATTATTTGCTGCAAATCAACTAGCACAGACTTCACAATAGTTTTGAAAATTTCAGATGGTATTGAGTCCAGACAGCAAGCTGATGGTTTCAGCTAAACCGTTTTCTCTATTCTTTTTTGGTCAAATGTATCCAACTTTGGCGTGGTAGGAGAGTTTATTCTTTTTTAGACGTAGCATCATTTTAGCATTTTTCTGATTTGTAGTGTTATTTGACCTGATACATCGTATTTTTTCAACGTAATAGCAGGCAAATTCATTGCATTTATCTGATGTGGAGAATTCTGACGCTCTCTGATAAGAGAGTGTTTGTGAGCTTTATCAACCACAGCAAACACAGTGTGAGTATTGTTGAGGTTCTTACTTGTGATTTTAGAAAAGTGTCTTGCCCTGACAAATTCTTGCTTAAAATTACACAGGCTTTGTCTGTAGAGGTTGTAGCAAATTTGGAGTTTAGTCTTTCTCCACTTATTTTTTTGCTTTTCTACACTTTGATTTAGAGATCTTGACCATCAAGGTGCTCCTCCATGGTGTTTTAGGTCAGCTCAAGGTTTGTCTTAGTTTTAATAGGAGCAACACCATCCATGAGATAGAGTGTACACGTTAAACGTCAAATCCAAGTCTAACACATACAAGATTATTTCAGTTGTTTATTTTCACCTCCCCTTTCCAAAAAGATTTTTTTTTTAATCGAGTTGTACAAATTCTAGGTCACATCAACAGTGGAAAAAGCTTTAAAGGGGACATACTTTGCCAAACCAACTTTTTGTAGTATTTGTGATTCAATATTGTCTCCTTGGTGCCTCAGTAAATGTGAAGTCCATCCATCCATCCATCCATTTTCTGAGCCGCTTATCCTCACTAGGGTCACGGGAGTGCCTATCCCAGCTATCTTCAGGCAGGAGGCGGGGTACACCCTGAACTGGTTGCCAGCCAATCGCAGGGCACACATAAACAAACAACCATTCGCACTCACATTCACACCTACAGGCAATTTAGAGTCTTCAATCAACCTACCACGCATGTTTTTGGGATGTGGGAGGAAACTGGAGTGACCGGAGAAAACCCACGCAGGCACGGGGAGAACATGCAAACTCCACACAGGCGGGGCTGGGGATTGAACCCCGGTCCTCAGAACTGTGAGGCAGACGCTCTAACCAGTCACCCACCATTCCGCCTAAACCTGAAGTATAAATTTAAATCATCTATGTATTTCTGAGTTCCAGACGTTTTTCTGCCGAAATTCTTAAATCAGGCCAATGGAATTTCTCGAGTTTATCTTACGTCACTAGCGAAGATCTCCACCTACCTCTCCGCTCCCGAGCCAGCGGTGTCAACGTAACAAACACGTCCTCTCACAAGTGGGTCTTCTACACGGAGGTAACCAATCAGAGGAAAGGGGCCAGTCTAAGCCAAATATGGGCAAAGCGGATACAAAACTGCGTCAAATAGAAGTCGCTGTCAGCGGGGCCTTTTCTGGACACTCATATGACAAAACCAAGGTGTTTTTTTAAATTAAATTGAAGTAAGTCCATGTTGGAGAGTCACTCAATGGAGGTCTAAATAGCCAAAACATGGGACCTTTAAAAAATTATTTTACATTACAAAAAAATATATAATTTGAAGTGGGGTGTGTAGACTTTTTATATCCACTGCAGACTTGTTCCTGTTTTTGTAATCTGCCTGGTGAGCGTATTGTGCTGTTTACCAGGTGGAAACAAAATTGTGTCAGACCATTTCTTGGAGCTGAGTTTGCCTTCATTTGTTATTTTATCAAGATTTTATTTGTTTGTTTTTGTATAAGGATTGCCTTTATTATCCATCCATCCATCCATTTTCTGTATTAGATAAATATTAGATAAAGTGATATTGTTCAGCAATATCTGAATTTCCACATTCATATTTGCTTTACAACCCCAATTCCAATGAAGTTGGGACGTTGTGTTAAACATAAATAAAAACAGAATCCAATGATTTGCAAATCATGTTCAACCTATATTTAATTTTTAATATATAGCTTCCGAATCAGATGCCCCAGCCACCTCATCTGGCTCCTCTCTATGTGGAGGAGCAGCGGCTCTAATCTGAGATCCTCCCGGATGACCGAGCTTCTCACCCTATCTCTAAGGGAGAGCCCGGACACCCTGCGGAAGAAACTAATTTCGGCCACTTGTATCCGGGATATTGTTCTTTCGGTCACGACCTACATATATTTAATATTTTGGAGAAACATATGCTGCCATCCAAGCAACGTCTTTTTCATGGACGCCCCTGCTTCTTTCAGCAAGACAATGCCAAACCACCTTCTGCATGTTACAACAGTGTGGCTTCGTAGTAAAAGAGTGCGAGTATTAGACTGGCCTGCCTGCAGTCCAGACCTGTCTCCCATTGAAAATGTGTGGCGCATTATGAAGCGTAAAATACGACAACGGAGACCCCGGACTGTTGAACAGCTGAAGCTGTACATCAAGCAAGAATGGGAAAGAATTCCACCCACAAAGCGTCAACAATTAGTGCCCTCAGTTCCCAAACGTTTAGTGAATGTTGTTAAAAGAAAAGATGATGTAACACAGTGGTAAACATAAAATTCTAAGTTAATGATTATTTGCTAAAAACAATTAAGTTTATCAGTTTGAACATTAAATATCTTGTCTTTGTAGTGTATTCAGTTAAATATAGGTTGAACATGATTTGCAAATCATTGTCTTCTGTTTTTATTTATGTTTAACACAATGTCCCAACTTCATTGGAATTTGGGTTGTAGTTATTCTTGTTTTATTTTACGTTCATGCTCTGATTTAAAAAATAAATAAATCAAAAGTTACTCACCAGTTACTCA
Source organism: Phyllopteryx taeniolatus (assembly GCF_024500385.1). Taxonomy (NCBI): domain Eukaryota; kingdom Metazoa; phylum Chordata; class Actinopteri; order Syngnathiformes; family Syngnathidae; genus Phyllopteryx; species Phyllopteryx taeniolatus. The sequence goes on along the minus strand of NC_084502.1, from coordinate 50,373,603 downwards.
GTGATTGAGTAGTTTTTTTCACTGAGTACTTTCTTACTCCTTATTTTTACTTGAGTCATATTATTTTAACATAACGGTACTCTTACTGCCGGCACGGTGTACGACAGGTTAGCACATCTGCTTCACAGTTCTGGGGACCGGGGTTCAAATCCCGGCCCCACCTGTGTGGAGTTTGCATGTTCTCCCCGTGCCTGGGTGGGTTTTCTCCGGGCACTCCGGCTTCCTCCCACGTCCCAAAAACATGCGTGGTAGTTTGATTGAAGACTAAATTGCCCGTAGGTGTGAATGTGAGTGCGAATGGTTGTTTGTTTCTATGTGCCCTGCGATTGGCTGGCGACCGGTTCAGGGTGTACCCCGCCTCCCGCCCGAAGATAGCTGGGATAGGCTCCAGCAGCTTGCGACCCTAGTGAGGATAAGCGGTAAAGAAAATGGATGGATAGATGGATGGATGGATGGATGGATGGATGGTACTCTTACTTGAGTACAATATTTGGCTACTCGACCCACCGCTGATTACACTGGGGAAAAATTTGAAAAATAAATTTTGTTGAGTTAGATTTTTTTGCTGATTAAAACTAAATTTGTCCAAAGTGTGTGAAAGCGGAGTTGTATAATACAGTACATATACTATAGTGTGTGTGGGCTACGTGTATGCAGCAGCTACTTAATTTATAGGAAGTGATGACGCGCCCTGTCTCTCCTCGGGCCTGCTTCCTCCTCTTCTCTTTGTTCCTTGAGTCCGCTGCGGTCGCCTCCTCCTCTTCTTGTAGGGGGGGCTGTGGTGCCTGCTGTGGGGTTTTCGTCCCTGCCCAGTTTTGGGGGTTTCTTGGGGGGCTGATGTGGGGTCGGGGGGCCCCCTTATCGTTCCCTTGTTGGGCTTCCCTATCCGCCCTCCTTTCCACCAAACAAAGGACACCGTCTCGGGCTGGGAGGGGACTGGCTGCATTGTGTGCCCTGCGGGTTGGGGGGGCGTCTTGCTCTCCTGGGGGTGTGGGGCGGTGAATGTGGGGGTGTTGGGGTTGGCTGGGGGGGTAACATTGGGTCCCTGCAGCCTCCTCCGGGTGGCTGGTTTTCAGTGCGCCATAGCCACTCCCACCACATTTCAGTTGTACAGCCGGGTTCACGACCCTTGTCCTGCATGCTTCCCCTCCTGTCCTCGTCCTGTCCTACCTTGTCCTGTCTTTCCTTCACAGGGTGTAGCACTACTGCCCCATAAAACACTCATATCTAATGTGTCATTGTTCCTGTTATATAATGATTTACTTTCTTCAGCTTGTTTAAAGCTGGTGCTTTGTCTTCTTTTCTCACTCCCCTCGAGAAAACTGTTTGACTGATCGACTCTGAATCGAAATAAATTAAAATTACTAAGAAACCACAGTGGCAACTTAAAAAGTCCACTGTGACACAGTAAAACTGTTCTGGCATAAAAGGGATACAGATCCTCCTTTCTGCTTGACTTAACACCCGAACACTCACAAAAGAAAAAAAAAAAAAAAAAAAAAAAAAAAAAGGAAGTGATGACACAAACATGACCTCTGCTCTGGACTTCCTGTTTGCTTGTCGGGTCGTCCCGCCTCTGCGCCTCACACAGGGGAGTTTCTCCCCCGCTGACAAGGGGAAGTCACTGGGTAGTGCACCTGTCAGCTCCTGATGAGATTGACAGTTCACACCATGTAAACAGGCGCACGGTGACACAGGCGAGTTCACGTGATATCACTCACCGCCTCCTGCAGACACACACGTCTCAGCTCAGCCAATCGCGTGCTAAGCAGTGCCTGCAGGCTCTGCCTCCTCTCTTGTAGCTCCAACATGTGCTCCTTTTGCTTCCTGTCCCAACATGTGAGAGGAGCTAAACACACAAAAACACAAACAACAACAAAAGCAAATTGGCATTTAATTTTTTAGTAACCATGAGCCCGTAAAATTAGGGTTAGGGTTAGCTAGTTAATTTCAGTCTGAAATACTGCCCAAAATAAATCAGCGATTGGGCAAAATAGGAGTATTTAAAATAATCAAGGAATGACAAAAACAAAAAATTACTGGTATCTGTTTAATTTGAAGTACTGTTGCATTCACAATCCAGCATCACATCCAATTTTATACTTCACTGTCGATGAGCTAAAAGACTTCAGCAAAGGATACATCAGTGATCCATCGATTTTAGCTAGTCCGTGGAACCTCTTCAATGCTTGATCCTCACTACTCAATGTGCATTTAATGCAATCTGCTATATCTGGATTGTCACGTGACCAAATCTGGAAAACAGGTGAGGTGACGACCTTTGTATGCTATGCTAACGAGCGTGATGGGTTGATAACATCATTGTTTGAAGCTGAGCTTGGTAAAATTTTATTTTCTTTATGGTTGGTGTCTTTGGAAAAACGTTAAACACAAGGATACAATTTATTTATTCAAACATGATATGATATATGTAAACACGAACAAAGCCTAAACATCGAATATTGTCATCTTCGGTGGATCTGTGATGACATCAGGTATTGTGTGTGTGCTGTGCCTTTCATCTAAAAGATTCTGGAAAAAATAGCTGCGTTACTTAACTTCACTTCCACCTTACCCTTAACGGTCTCTAAAGGCTTCTTTATAGTCACGCGGACGGCAACCGCGCTGACGTAACTCGAGCGCAACCCACACGCGCAACCCACACGCGCAGTTTTGATAATGTACTGCAGTTCACCTCCAAGTCGGGGGTGTCGCTACGGCTGGTATTGGCTAGGACGCCACAGGGTGGAGTTTCCGCTGCATTTTTTTGTCCATTTCCGGTAGCCGTTTTTACTTTCCTTTTAGTAACAAGGAACAAAGCAACAACAATGGCGACCGTGGAACAGTGTCTGCTAGAACAAATGGACCTAGATGACCAGATGATACGTTTAATTATGCTGCAAAATCGATTCGGAAGGCAGCGGCGTAGATGGTATGTAGAACCAAGGGGCACGCTGAGTACGTCATTACATCATGTGACTAAAACGGACCAATCACGAGAGATGATCTCCGCGGCGTTCGATGCGCAGCAACTATTTTTGCCGTGTGCGCGTCAAGCTATGCAGAGGGGCCGCGGCGCGTGCCAATTCATCGGTCACGTGATGCAATGCGGGCGTTGTCGGCCCGCACGACCACGGGAGTATAAAGAGGCCTTAAGCGTCCTTTCATCCATCCCCGCCATAGCATAGAGACCGCTCTTCGTAAAATAACAAGCGACCTCGAACGACTAAGGCCAGCGCTGCCAATGATTGCGCCATTCCATTGACGGTAGTTGTTGTAATAGTGGAAGCACTGCGCTTTCGCAAAATAACCTCCTGCTTAAAGCAAAAAAAGATCCTTGGAGGTGAAAGAAAGTCAGCTGGCACCTATATTTTTCGTGAGCTGAAATATTAGTGAGTCGTGTTTTCAGCGCATTCAGTGGACACGCCCACAGCGTCCGGCTGCTGAGAGGAGGTCCCTATTTTTCACAATTTTGGAGCCTCATTTTAACATTTGTCCCTCTTCGCTCCTCTGTTGCTCTCCTTGTCTCCGCGATGGGATCTCTGGTGGGTGGTGCTAACATGGAAAAAGAGTAGCAAGGTTTGAGGACTGAAGAGATTGCAAAGAATTTACAATTCTACAAATCCACCGTAGACAAACCCAATCAGTATGCCAGAGAGATAATGGTGAATGAATCAAACGTACAGCATATTGTCAAAGAAGTAAAGGTGCATGAATCCTATGTACAGCATCCCAGAGAGGTGAGGTTGTAGGAAATCAACATCCCTCCCACCTCATCAGCATGTTGTTAAAGAGGTTATAATGCGCAAATCCTACGTACCCCCACCCTCTCAGCAGGTAAGTGTGTAAGAATCCAATTTATCCGCCATCAGGATGATGCCAGAGAGGTAAGTGTGTATAAATCCAATGTAACCCCATCAGCATATGCCGTCACAGAGGTAAGGATGTATAACTCTAATGTCCATCCATCCATCCATTTTCTGAGCAGCTTCTCCTCACTAGGGTCGCAGGTATGCTGGAACCTATCCCAGCTGTCATCGGGCAGGAGGCGGGGTACACCCTAAACTGGTTGCCAGCCAATCGCAGGGCACATAGAAACAAACAACCATTCGCACTCACAGTCATGCCTCCGGGCAAATTAGAATCTCCAATTAAAGCATGTTTTTGGGATGTGGGAGGAAACCGGAGTGCCCAGAGAAAACCCACCCAGGGGAGAACATGCAAACTCCACACAGGCGGGGCCGGGGATTGAACCCGGGTCCTCAGAACTGTGAGGCTGACGCTCTAACCAGTCGGCCACCGTGTAACTCCAATGTCCATCCATCCATCCATTTTCTGAGCCGCTTCTCCTCACTAGGGTCGCGGGCGTGCTGGAGCCTATCCCAGCTGTCATCGGGCAGGAGGCGGGGTACACCCTGAACTGGTTGCCAGCCAATCGCAGGGCACATCGAAACAAACAACCATTCGCACTCAGTCATGCCTACGGGCAATTTAGAGTCTCCAATTAATGCATGTTTTTGGGATGTGGGAGGAAACCGGAGTGCCCGGAGAAAACCCACGCAGGCACGGGGAGAACATGCAAACTCCACACAGGTGGGGCCGGGGATTGAACCCGGGTCCTCAGAACTGTGAGGCTGACGCTCTAACCAGTCGGCCACCGTGTAACTCCAATGTATTTCCCTTAATTAGCATGTTGTCGGAGAGGTAAGAGTTTGTGTCCATAACATGCCCCAAATTAGCATAAACTGAGGCTTAACACACACACACCCAACACAGACTTGAACACGCACACGCATTGTCTCTTACCAGGTGCTGAGATTAGCTGGCCTTTGAGCTCCATAGCTTGTGTGTCCCATGTGACTCCGTACCGCCTTCCTGACTGACTGACTCTCGTTCAGCCCAAGCAACCACTCTCACCTGCCACACACACATGAAACAACCTCTGAGTGACAAGGCACACACACATCAAATGCACAATGAATCTCTCTCTCTCTCTCTCTCTCTCACACACACACACGCACGCACACACACACACACACACACACACACACACACACACGACATTCAAGTGGAAGGTTCAGTTCATGCAGACATTTAAGTTCATTCAAGTTCATCCAAGAATAAGCTGAAAGTTTTGATGTTGGGATTCCAGTTTGGATGTCAGGAAAAGGGCAGTCATGTTCATACCCAATAGAAATAAACAAAACCAGCGACCTTTCGCCTTTCACCTTGCTGTTGTAGTTTACACTTTCTTTATACATGGCACATGCTGATACATACGTGTCCAGTAAATGTGTGATATCAGGCTGAACGTCTGTGAGAACAGGAAGTGGAGCTGAACAGGAAACAGGAAGTGGATACCAGTGATGGAAAAAAAAGGAAATGTGTGGGGAGTTAAAGCAGATTGAGCATGAACAAAACACGCAGCAGGAATGCGATGAAGATGATGGCCTGAAAGGCCACAGGGCATACAACACCTGTCATTATGTTAAAAACCGGTGTGAACGTCTTCTTTGTGTTTTGAAAATGACAAAGTGGTCAATGCAGAGCTGCAGAGGGAGTGTAACACACAAGCCCGCACGCACACAGGTACATACAGTTAATGGAGGGTTTCTGCAGACAAAGACATGCAAATACAGGATTTCAATATTCATGTTTGCGTGTGTGCGTGTGTGTGTGTCTGTGTGTGTGTGTGTCCATGTGTGCGTCCATGTGTGTGCGCGTGTACATTTGTATTCATCACATCTTGGAGACATAGATCTGTTTCCACCATCACTCGTGGTGCTAGGACCGAAAACCAGGTCTCTGTGAGGGAAACCCATTTAAATTAATTAAATTAATCAAGCAGCTATTCTGGACAGGTCTAATTACGACTTCCCCCAGTCTCTCCACCTGTGGAACCACCCTCATGCCTTTCACTGAAGATGTCCAGAAAATACACACGTATCTCAACCAAATATACAATGAGCACTACAAATGCCTTGCTCAAAGCCCTTCAACCAAAATCTCAATGGAGCTGGCAGAGGTGTGTCTCAGCTATAAGATACTCTTTAACTGGCGGTGGGAAGGACACGTTGCGACCATGTCTTTACAGTATGTGCATTTTTGGCCAGAGACACCACTGTCTGCCACCCAGATTTAGGGCCAATCCTAATTCTACCTCTTAGCCCTTATTTCGCCCCTGAGCCTTTGGTTTTGCATGTTCGCGAGAACAAAGGGGTGTCCCAAATCTCCGGAAGGCTAAGGGATAGGGCTAAGAAGAAGTGCTACATACCCCTTGAAACTAAGTGTTGTCCAGGACCTCACTTGAAAGCGAGGGCTATGGGACTCTATTGTCTCGTCTGCCTACAACATAACCAGCAGTGTTGTCCCAATTCCGTAGGTGCATTATCTTAACCCTTCATCTTGAGATGATGAAGGGATAAGACAAAGGGCAAGTGGTCAAGTGTAGAATTGAGATTGGCCCTTGGACTGGGCGCTATCGGAAGTGGAGAAAAAGCTTTGTCGGCATGTCTCAAGAATTATCACCACGGGGGAAACATGGCTGTCCTGTCCCAATTCTCTTGAGACCCAGTATGATATGACCATTACAGCTCCTTTTTAAAAAAAAAATATAGCCATGTGGTGTTCTTGAAGACAACCAATTCCTCTTTACAAGACCAGGAGCACTGACCCATGTCCGGGTTTCAGATTTGCTGCATGCCCATGCAAAGCTTTGTGGTGCAAAGTCTCCCATGTTAAATACATCCACAAGGCTGCGAAAGCACACAGGTGCTTTGTCAAACATTTTAAACATGACAGAGATTAACCAGCTAGGTAATTTCCTCGGGCATGACATAAGAGTCCATGGAGAATTCTACTGGCTCACCGCGAAAACCATGTAGCTTGTCAGAGTTTTGATGGCACTCCAACAATGATGATTAGTCAAGTTTCAAGGCCAGAACTTGAATCAAATTGCAATTAATCTAGATGGTGGTGGAGGTTGCTGATGGTATATTTTTTCCAATCAACAACAGTCCATTAACTTCCGTTTTCTTTGAATATTGGGTTTTAATATAGATATGTAGTTGTGTATGTTTATGATTATTTTATTATCTTTCATTGTTTCCTCAGAGGGACCCCTCTACACTCGGAGCTGTAATGGACTGTGGCCATGGTACTGCCTCATGGGGTCCTCAGTCACCATATTTGGCTCCCCTTACATCACTACACTGGGGACAGATGGTGGTAGACTTTGCAAAAAGGATGTAAATGGCTGTAGTGAACACTTTTCTCCGGAAGAGGCAGGAACATAGGGTGACCTACAAGAGCGGAGGTAGAAGCACGCAGGTGGATTACATCTTGTGCAGACGATGTAATCTGAAGGAGGTTACCGACTGTAAGGTAGTGTTAGGGGAGAGTGTGGCTAGACAGCATAGGATGGTGGTGTGTAAAATGACTCTGGTGGTGGGGAGGAAGATTAGGAAGACAAAGCCAGAGCAGAGAACCATGTGGTGGAAACTGAGACAGGACGAGTGTTGTGCAGCTTTTTGGGAAGAAGTGAGACAGGCTCTCAGTGGACAAGAGGGGCTTCCAGAAGACTGGACCACTGCAGCCAAGGTGATCAGAGAGGCAGGAAGGAGAGTACTTGGTGTATCTTCTGGTAGGAAAGGAGAGAATGAGACTTGGAGGTGGAACCTCACAGTACAGGAAATCATACAAGCAAAAAAGTTAGCAAAGAAGAAGTGGGACCGAGGAGAGGCGAAAGGAATACATTGGGCAAAGGTCGAGGTGGCAAAGGCCAAACAAGAGGCATATGATGACATGTATCCCAGGTCGGACACAAAAGAAGGAGAAAGGGATATATACAGGTTGGCCAGACAGAGGGATAGAGATGGGAACGATGTGCAGCAGGTTAGGGTGATTAATGATAGAGATGTAAATATGTTGACTGGTGACAGTAGTGTGCTAGATAGATGGAACGAATACTTCAAGGAGTTGATGAATGAGGAAAATGAAAGAGAAGGGAGAGTAGAAGAGCCAAGTGTGGTGGACGTGGAAGTGGCAATGATTAGTAAGGCGGAAGTTAGAAAGGCATTAAAGAGGATGAAATATGGAAAGCCAGTTGGTCCTGATGACATGACTGTGGAGGTAGGGAAGAATCAAGGAGAGGTGACTGTGGAATTTTTGACCAGCTTGTTCCATTGAATTCTAGCGCGTGAGAAGATGCCTGAGGAATGGAGGAAAGGTGTGCTGGTGCCCATTTTTAAGGACAAGGGTGATGTGGAGAGCTGTGGGAACTATAGAGGAATAAAGTTGATGAGCCACACAATGAAGTTATGGGAAAGAGTAGTGGAGGCTAGACTCAGGAAAGAAGTGAGTATTTGCGAGCAACAGTATGGTTTCATGCCTAGAAAGAGTACCACAGATGCATTATTTGCCTTGAGGATGTTGATGGAAAAGTACAGAGAAGGTCAGAAGGAGCTACATTGTGTCTTTGTAGATCTAGAGAAAGCCTATGACAGAGTGCCCGGAGAGGAACAGTGGTACTGCATGCAGAAGTCTGGAGTGGCAGAGAAGTATGTTAGAATAATACAGGACATGTACGAGGGCAGCAGAACAGTGGTGAGATCTGCTGTCGGTGTGACAAACGAATTTAAGGTGGAGGTGGGACTGCATCAGGGATCAGCCCTGAGCCCCTTCCTGTTTGCAGTCGTGATGGATAGGCTGACAGATGAGGTTAGACTGGAATCCCCGTGGACCATGATGTTTGCAGATGACATTGTGATCTCCAGTGAAAGCAGGGAGCAGGTGAGGGAACAGTTAGAAAGATGGAGCCATGAACTGGCAAGCAGAGGAATGAAGATTAGCCGATGTAAAACAGAATATATGTGCATGAATGAGAGGAGTGGTGGGGGAAGAGTGAGGCAACAGGGAGAAGAGATAGCAAGGGTGGAGGACTTTAAATAGTTGGGGTCAACCGTCCAGAGCAATGGTGAGTGTGGTCATGAAGTGAAGAAACGGGTCCAAGCAGGTTGGAACGGGTGGAGGAAGGTGTCAGGTGTGTTATTTGACAGAAGAGTCTCTGCTAGGACGAAGGGCAAAGTTTATAAGAAAGTGGTGAGGCCAGCCATGATGTACGGATTAGAGACAGTGGCACTGAAGAGACAACAGGAAGAAGAGCTGGAGGTGGCGGAATTGAAGATGTTGAGGTTCGCTCTCAGAGTGACCAGGTTGGATAAAATTAGAAATGAGCTTATCAGAGGGACAGCCAAGGTTCAATGTTTTGGAGACAAAGTTAGAGAGAGCAGACTTTGATGGTTTGGACACGTCCAGAGGAGAAATAGTGAGTATATTGGTAGAAGGATGATGAAGATGGAGCTGCCAGGCAAGAGAGCTAGCGGAAGACCAAAGAGAAGGTTGATGGATGTCGTGAGGGAAGACATGAGGGCAGTTGGTGTTCGAGAGGAGGATGCAGGAGATAGGCTTACATGGAAAATGATGACGTGCTGTGGCAACTCCTAAAGGGACAAGCCGAAAGGAAAAGAAGATTTGCCTGAAAAAAATCCTTCTTTCGTTATTCAGTCATTTAGCAAATAGAAATAATTTGGCAAGTCTAATTGACTTAAAACAGGAAAGGTTTACTCTGATTTTACGTCACAGTCAGGTTATGTATTTTTTTATACAGTCATGGCTAAAAACATTGGCATTCCAAGGGTGCCATATGTATCTGTGTGGATGAGTGGCGGGAGGGGATTGATTTTCATCCATCTATCCATATTCCGAGCCGCTTATCCTCACAAGGGTCGCGGGAATGCTGGACCCTATCCCAGCTATCTTCGGGCAGGAGGTCGGGTACACCCTGAACTGGTTGCCAGCCAATCGCAGGGCACATTTAAACAAACAACCATTCACACTCACATTCACACCTACGGGCAATTTAGAGTTTTCAATTAACCTACCATGCATGTTTTTGGCATGTGGGAGGAAACCGGAGTGCCCGGAGAAAACCCATGCAGGCACGGAGAGAACATGCAAACTTCACATAGGCGGGGCCGGGATTTGTACCCCGGTCTTCAGAACTGTGAGGCAGACGCTCTAACCAGTCACTCACCGTGCCGCCCGGGATTGATTTGAACTATGTAAAGTACTTTGAGATGCATGTCATTGTGTGAAAAGTGCTCTCTTGATAAAGGTCTATTTGATTTGATTAACATGAGAGGCAACTATTCATTGTAAATCCATTTGTCAACGGGGCAAGACGACCACTCTTGTTCCTTTGTGGCACCAGCCAGAACCTGCGTGGTGGAGAACCTGCACCTGCTCTGTGTTTCTAGTGAGATTACATATAATTTAAAAAAAAAGTGTGATACATTTTTCTGGGATTTGTAATAAAGTGTGAAACACTTATTTATAATAATGATTGGTTTGTTAGCAATTTATGGTCTTTGTTTTTTGTTAAAAAAACAAGTTAGTTGTTACATTTGTTGAAAAAAAAAAAGCAAGCCGTTAAATTGTTTGCGAGGACCAGTTGTCCATGTTTCCGTGTACACGTTGCCCAAGGACCAGTTGTCCATTAATTGATTGATAGGCTAATCCTCTAATCATGACAGTGCCATTCCAAGCGTCTCCGCACATACCGACAAGTTATATTAGTGCCAAATTCATTGATATTTTATCTTTAAACAGAACGTATAAAATGAAAAACAATCAAGCGTGCCAAGTCAATATGTCTCAAGTCAAGTTAGATCAACTCAAAAGTCCAAGTCGAGTCTGATGTCTTTCAGTTGTTGTTCACTTTAAGTCAAGTCACAAGTCATCAAAACAATAAGTTGAGTCGACTCAAGTCCAAGTCGCAATGACTCAAGTCCACATCTCTGGAATACAGTACAATAAATAGCGTAACTACATTATCCCATTAATATTGCTCCTACAGGACAACCGTGGGGGCTTTACTAGGAAGTGTGTGAAATATGAACAGAAGAACTACTGAAAGGAAAATTGTGGAATCTTATGGACTGAAGTTGAGAATATAATCAGAAGGATGTGAATATTACAGAAAGCCCATCTATCCATCCATTCTCAATACTGCTTATCCCCTATAGGGTTGCAGGTGCGCTGGAGACTATCTCAGCTGACTTTGGGCGAGAGGCGAGGTACACCCTGAACTGGTCGCCAGCCAATTACAGTATTACAGAGAGCATCAGGCAATATTATACGAAGAGTCTGGGTATGCAATGGGAAAAGCCTGAAAATAAAGAGTGTGGGAATAATATAGGACGAGTCTGGCAATGTTACAGTAAGAGTGTGGGAATATTAAAGGAATAGTCTGGGGTAATATAATAGTAATAGTTTGGGAAATGTGGCAGTATTAAAGAAAAAAATGGGAATATAAGACTGAGAATATTACATGAAGAGAGCTTGGAAATATCGTGAGAGTACTGGCTACAATATTATGGGGAGACAGAAGTTTCTGGGAGAAAACAACTGACTTACACTGTGGAACAGCGACAACATTGTGAATTTTCAGGATGTTCAGAGACTAAAAGAGGAAAGACTACCTGAGGAAAGTCCAACTTCCTTTTTGCAAATCATCCAGAATGTTGTGCCTACACACCGTCCAGTGCGACTCCACATTCGCAAGGTTCCCGTCCAGATGAAAACACCTCAGTGTTCTCAAAGAGGAAGGAGCTCGCAGGCCGACTGGTAACACACAATTTGCACTTCCCCTTTGGCCTTTCACATTAAAAGGGAAGCAATGCGAGAAAGTTGTGTTGAATGTAATTTCTTTAATGAGCAACAGCTACAATGGAAGCATACACTTGATGAACAATTTTTATGTCAACTCTTACTAAACAAGAGGAAACATTATAGCACTTCCCCCTCTGGCGTTTCACAAGTTTAGCAAGAAATTGGGTTAACTGAGGGATTATAATGAAATAAGCAGTTGCTTAGTAAACCGCTAAAATGACATTCAGGTGTTCTTTTACTTTGAAAAGAAAACACACACACACACATTTTTGGCAGCACATGTTGCTAGTGGGTGAGCATGAAGTGGAGCAATTGAAGGGTCATTCAATATTGTTGTGTGTGTGTGTGTGTGTGCCCGCGTATATTTTTTAGCTGAACCTTGAAAATGTCCTTCAACTCCATCCAGTGCTCACTTTTACACTCTCGCATACACCCATGAATGATGAAACCATGCTGCCTCTGTGCCAAGCACGCACTGTGTATGTGTGTGTGTGTGTGAGCGCGAGAGATAGTGCGTGTGTAGCATGAATGTAGGTCAGGCTGCTGATGCTCGCCTGGCAACAATGTAGAAAATCCCAACTGTGAATCCTAGTATGTGATTGGCTATGCGCGCCAAGCAGAGAGCCAATAACCTTCTCACCCTGAGGCGCCGAGTGTCTGCGTCCATTTTTCATCATCATGCACAACACACGTTCAGTACAACTTGAACAATCGCTGTTCAGTTTTTCTTGTAAGCTATTAAAAGTGTCAACCATATTTAACAGTATGTATTACATTTAAATGAATGACCTGTATTTACAGTGTAAGGGTCATTTTCATATAATTTGATTGAAAAAAATCTAATTTAGCAATTTTTATGCTCCCTTAGTTTTATTTGGGTAAATGTCTCCCATGCTGAAACAGCCACGCATAGTCCTATTTTCAAAAGGTTATTGAGGATTTAAAATTTTAGGCATTCATAGTAAAGGTAATCCTTATTGACAAAGCAAATGGTGGTGACCCATTGGAGGACACGTCATTTAATAACGGTAAAGACAAAAGTGCATCAGGGTAAAGACATAAAGAGCTTCATAAAAATAATGTGAGTTGCACAATTTGCATGTGTTGCCCTTCAAACTCCACGGATACAAGTGCATAAATGATCCTAACTACTCATTAAACCCATTACACCAGGGATGGACAACTGGCGGCCCGTGGACCACATGGACACTTGAAGTGGCCCCTCAATTAATTATTTTTTTTTTTGGGGGGGGGTTGCAATAATCTTACATTTAGGAACTTACTGTATTGTGTTGGCATGTCAAGTCTGCACTGAGTTGCTGATTTAATGTGGCTTCAACTACACTAATATTTAAGATATTGGTTCATCTTGATAACATGATTCTGTAACTTGTGTGGTGTACATTACCAAGTAATGGGTACGGTTAAGCTAATGCTTTTTTTGTACTGTGGATAAGTGATATTCCTGCCACTTGGCAGCTGCTGAAAGTAACTAAAACGTTACTTTTGAAATCAAGTAATCAGTAAAGTAACTAAGTTACTCTTAAGCACAATTAATCAGTGAAGTAACCAAGTTATTTTTTCAAGGTAACTGTGGCAACACTGGTCCGAGACACATTTTTTTGAAAAAGTTTCCTCTACTGTAACAGAGCAGTTTTAAGTTGTAATAATACCATTCACCACTAGGCAGGAGACATTGCTTACTATAGCACCAGATCTTCTCCATCAGCGAAGAAGAGTGGTGACGCCATTATGAAAATCAGAAGGTCATGACGCATTGGCAAAAAGCTGTGGTAAGACAAAACTCGACCAAGAAAATTGCGGTCCCATGTGGCGCCCTGGTTGTGCTGACAAAAAAATTGTGGCCCCCGCCATCATTTAAGTTGTTGTTACACTCTTGTCTTTATACAATCATAATAATGGTAAAGACATGCAATATTTCTGACACAAAGAAGAACCACCGTTTGTAAGAAAACTGAAAAAATGGAACTCTGGAGACACTAAGGCTATGTTCACACTGCAGGTCAATTCCGATTATTTCATAGGTTTCTTTCATATGTGGATAAAAATTGGACATGTATTCGACGTGAGTGCAGTATGAACGCTCATGGGGTGCGCATCCGACCTGTACGTCATCAAAAGGCGACAAACATCACAATTGTTCGACAAAACACGCCGCTCTTCGTTTGAATCACCAGCTACAAATAATTACTTGGTGACAGACATTGATGATGCAAAAGTAACTATTGTTGGTTTGAAAATGTAACTGTAGTCTAATTACTCTCTGGAGAATAGTAACGCGTTACTTAAAATGGCAGTATTTTGGAGTAACGCGTTACCGGCATCACTGCCTGCAACTGGCTGACAACTCGTCCAGGGTGTACCCCTCCTCTCACCCAGTCAGCTGGGATAGACTCCAATTCACACAGAACCATAATGAGGTTCTTCCTCTTGATCAGATGAAGATTTTGTCATTCATGGTTTAAAATGTTTACATAGATGTATGTTTTCCCTGTGTGTCATGTCATTACTCGTCAATTGGCCGATGCAGAGAGACAGGAATGAATGAATGAATGAAAGAAAGAATTAAATGTGCCTAACAGTCAGCATGATAATACATTGAAGATTAAAATAACATGCCATTTCCTGTTTCATCAACTTGAACACCTGAATTGAACTGAGCTGAAATGTACCGGGCATTACCAGATAACTAGCAACCCTTTACTGCTCAGTGACTGTTTTTTTTTTTTGTCAATGTCTTTCTGTCTCCAAAGTGTTCTGTAAATTGACTGTCTGTTGTCATACTAGAGCGGCTCCAACTACCGGAGACAAATTCCTTGTGTGTTCTTGGACATACTTGGAAAATAAAGATGATTCTGATTCTGATTCGGATTCTGAACTTCGTACATCCTGCACGTCCAGTGTTGGGGAGTAACTAACTACATTTAAAGAGATTATGTAATTTCATTACAAAATGTAAGTCATTGTAATCTAATACATACAGTAACTGGGAGAAAATGTGTAATTAAATTAGTTGCATTGGAAATGTACATGACTAAAATATACTGTAACTTATATTTGAAAAATAGACACAAAAAGCTCAGATTTCTTCCATCCATCCATCCATTTTCTGAGCCGCTTCTCCTCACTAGGGTCGCGGGCGTGCTGGAGCCTATCCCAGCTGTCATCGGGCAGGAGGCGGGGTACACCCTGAACTGGGTGCCAGCCAATCGCAGGGCACATACAAACAAACAAACAACCATTCACACTCACAGTCACACCTACGGGGAATTTAGAGTCTCCAATTAATGCATGTTTTTTTTGGGATGTGGGAGGAAACCGGAGTGCCCGGAGAAAGCCCACGCAGGCACGGGGAGAACATGCAAACTCCACACAGGCGGGGCCGGGGATTGAACCCGGGTCCTCAGAACTGTGAGGCTGACGCTGTAACCAGTCGTCCACCGTGCCGCCGCTCAGATTTCTTTTCATATCAATTCATCCTTTTAAAGCCAACGCTTGTGATTGGCCCTCTGGTCATGTTTTTCCAAATATGACCTTTGAAGTACCAACTTCTTGTGCAATCTATTTTGTCTGAGATTTTGAAAAAGTTGCCCTGCGATTGGCTGGCGACCAGTTCAGGGTGTACCCCGCCTCTCGCTCAGAGATAGCTGGGATAGGCTCCAGCACCCCCGCGACCCTAGTGAGGATAAGCGGAACGGAAGATGAATGAATGAATGAATTTTGAAAAGGTTAGACTCATAGTTACACTTTTGAACACGTACAAAGAACATTGACTTTTGAACAGTTTCATCTTTCTAATTTGGGACTTTTTTCAATGGAACATTCACTTATCTGGAGGAGTCTTGTTCACAAGTGAGGGAAGAATGGAGCGGGAGATCAACAGGCGGATCGGTGCAGCGTCTGCAGTGATGTGGACTCTGTATCGGTCTGTCATGGTGAAGAAGGAACTGAGCCGTAAGGCAAAGCTCCTGATTTACCGGTCGGTCTACGTTCCTACCCTCACCTATGGTCACGAGCTGTGTGGGTCGTGACAGAAAGAACATGAACGCGGATACAAGCGGCCAAAATGAGTTTCGTCCGTAGGGTGTCCGGGCTGTCCCTTAGAGATAGGGTGAGAAGCTCGGTCATCCGAGAGAGTCGAGCCGCTGCTCCTCCTCATCAAGAGGACCCAGATGAGGTTCCTCAGGCATCTGGTTAGGATGCCCCCGGACGCCTCCCTGGTGTGGTGTTCCGGGCACGTACCACGGGGAGGAGCCCCCGGGGACGACCCAGGAGACGCTGGAGTGGCTTTGTCTCCCTGTTGGTTTGGGAACGCCTCAGGATCCTCTCGTATGAGCTGGATGAAGTGGCTGAGGAGAAGGAAGTCTAGACTTCCCTGCTAAAACTGCTGCCCCCGGATAAGCGGAAGTCGATGAATGAATGGATGGATTCACTTATCTGGGTTGTCATATGAAACGATATTGTCTAAAGTGTGCACAGCATGCAGAAAACATGGTACCATGTCTTCTACATACTGTCCATGCTGACTGTCCAAATCATAGACATGCATACGCAGATGTTACATTGAGCCATTCAATATTTACTACTACTATTTTAATATGTAACTGCAGTCACAGTGTTACATACATTGACAGCTGTAAACACTAATGAAAATATTCGAAAAATACAACATTGGTTAGGTGCTTACCTACTGTATATCCTAGACATAAAACATTTATAATCTTCAGATTTTAAGTTACATTGTTGTTGATTGTTTTTCATGCCCCTTTGTTTCCAAAATATATCAGTGTACATGTATAAATAAAATGGGAGACATTTACTTATATGTCGTTGCAAATGGTGTATTGTGGTGTCACACGACCTCCTTTGTTGCCCGTCCAAATGGTGTATTATTGTGGCATGTGACTGATATGAGTCCCTCCTGAAGAGGTGCCATAATGAAGGGCGGGGCCAGGCCGGGGTGCTTCCACAATATTATGCGTTCCACTCTCCAAACTCCAAACCTAGTTTCAGCCGCCCTCAGTGCCGCCTTAAAAGAGCGTCAACAAGATTCCTCAGCGCGACAGGACAAGGAGTTTGATTTTCAAGCAGAACACAACCTGCGCTTCAATAGAATACTTTAAATTGAATCCTTTCGCCCCTTTGCGAGGCCCACCAGAGCCAAACACGAAACATGCACGAACTGCAACAGTCTGGCGTGTGCAACATGCTTGTGTGTTAGTGCGTTGACAGAGCTCTCCTACCTTGACCACTTGCACGCGTGTCCGTCTCGCCGTCCACAAGCAGCATCACGCGCGAGAGGACTGATCGTCTCTCACATCAACGTGCATTTAATGATTGATTGTTGACACTGATCATCGCAGGTCGATTGCGTTGCGCCTCTTCATCGCCATCCTCCTACTCCTCTTCTGTACTCTGCTCCATGTGCACAGAGATGCGCGACCTCGAGTCAACATGACGCGCGCGCGCGCGCGCTCACACACAGTCCATCAGGTTGCAGGGCGGGAGTATGGATGACATAAACAATAGAACAAGGGTGTCAAACTCATTTTAGTTCGCGGGCCACATTTACCACAATTAGACACACAATATTTGTGGCTTTAAAATCCATAAATAACATCCATCCATCCATTTTCTGAGCCGCTTCTCCTCACTAGGGTCGCGGGCGTGCTGGAGCCTATCCCAGCTGTCATCGGGCAGGAGGCGGGGTACACCCTGAACTGGTTGCCAGCCAATCGCAGGGCACATCGAAACAAACAACCATTCGCACTCACAGTCATGCCTATGGGCAATTTAGAGTCTCCAATTAATGCATGTTTTTGGGATGTGGGAGGAAACCGGAGTGCCCGGAGAAAACCCACGCAGGCACAGGGAGAACATGCAAACTCCACACAGGCGGGGACGGGGATTGAACCCCGCACCTCAGAACTGTGAGGCTGACGCTCTAACCAGTCGGCCACCGTGCCGCCCCATAAATAACAGTTATTCCAAATTTTCCCCATTGTTTTGGTACAAATAATTATAAGTACTTTTGGAAAATCCATCCATCCATCCATTTTCTGAGCCGCTTCTCCTCACTAGGGTCGCGGGCATGCTGGAGCCTATCCCAGCTATCATCGGGCAGGAGGCGGGGTACACCCTGAACTGGTTGCCATCCAATCGCAGGGCACATACAAACAAACAACCATACGCACTCACATTCACACCTACGGGCAATTTAGAGTCTCCAATTAATGCATGTTTTTGGGATGTGGGAGGAAACCGGAGTGCCCGGAGAAAACCCACGCAGGCACGGGGAGAACATGCAAACTCCACACAGGCGGGGCCGGGGATTGAACCCGGGTCCTCAGAACTGTGAGGCTGACGCTGTAACCAGTCAGTCACTGTGCCGCCCTTTTGGAAAATATTCACAGGTATTCATTATTATCTTGTTGCAAATTTTGTTGCAAATCATATGAGCAGTTTGAAATTTTTAACCAAAAAATATTTCAACAGTATTATGAGTCAGTGAGCGCGTAGCATTCAGTCATGCAACCTTTGTAAATGTGCACACAAAAATGTAAGTTGTGGCAGTGCATGAAAAAAACCCAACAAAGTTCCAACCAACCTCTTTTGAAGTGAAGCTTTTGACTGAAATTTTGTAATATTCAATGTCTTAAAACATTTCTACAGGAGGCATTTATTTTCACAGTGTGAACATGGCACACAATTTTATATAAGTGTGCTCCTGAAACTTTGCATTGTTTGGCCTTCACAAGTGCATCAATGTCATTTAAGTGTTGTCAGTGGACAGAATTAGCAACATTTATTGAAAAATAGCAGTGAATGTGTTCTCAGTTTGTTTGTATGTGCCCTGCGATTGGCTGGCAACCAGTTCGGGGTCTGCCTCGCCTCCTGTCCGAGGATAGCTGGGATCGGCTCCAGCTCGCCCCCGACCCTAGTAAGGAGAAGCGGCTCAGAAAATGGATGGATGGATGGATAATAGGATAAATACATTTTTTCATGAAATATGTCATTATGCATGTATATATTTATTTCAATATTTATTTATTTATTAACTTCAATATTTATTTGTTTCAAAATTTATTTCATTATTTATTTCAATATTTATTTATTTAATTTGGGCACTCATGTTCCCCTCTGCAACATGAAATAATGTTGAAGATGTTGCGGTTCGCTCTCATTCACTGCCAGCCCTCCCAGTTTATACGCATATTTGACGTATACAGCTGTCAGTGGCAGTGAATTTAATCACAAACATTTTAGGAAGACCCATGGATTCAACGGTTAATAGCCAGTATGTTTAATGCACCTTCCGATAGTCCTCTTTGAAACCCCAAACCACTCAGCAATTTCACTCACTGCCCCACACCAGACACGATCATCTAAAATGACCATGGTAATGTTGAAAAGCAAGCACCGTGGTACGTGTATGTGTTGTGGTCGGGAGAAGCGCAAGAGAACGTCCTCTAAGTTTGCAAACATTCGGTCAATATCTTGGTCAGCGAAAATGGAAAAAAAACTCCCAAGAAATTCCATAAAATGGATGGATGCAAAATTATTATTGTCAGCACAGGACTAACTTCTTGCAACATGGCTAATAATGGCTTTTTTTGCTATTCAGTGGAAACAAATTCAAACAGATATATAGGTATGTTGTTTTGTCTCAACTTGTTTATTAGCAGGTCTGCCGTTTAACTAATGCTAGTTAGTCATGTGCAGTCAACTTTAGTAATGCTTGTCCCACTAGGGCAAACTGGCAGCACTACTTTTCTCATGTAACAGATGCAACACTTACCATTAAAGAACTCACTGACCCCCAACATGTCATTACAATGTTTGTTTAGAGTTGTGTCATTGATGTAGACCAATAACAGCTGCCTGCAGGAGGTGGCGCCCGCCAGCCTGTGCTGCTGGTAAGGGGGCCTTTTTGGGGGTTACTGACAGCCACGTCGTTGTACTGTTAAAGCAGTTGTGAAGTTGTGTCGCCTTTTGTTACCCTTCCAAGTGTGTCCTTCCTTTGCTTTTCGTGGAGTGAATGCACAGTCCTCCTGCAGTGCAACTTGTTTGGTTTATTTACAAATACATACATATTTTACAAATATGGCATACCATTACATAATGCCATTTTACAGAGTAGATCGCGTTTGTGCGCCATGCCACCCTGTCCAACCATACACCTGCACATACCTTTTACCGCTGCGTGCGTGCATGTGTGTAGTTCACCTGCTGCTCAAATGATAAATGAATAGGAAACACTGTGGTGGATGAGAAAACTTTTCCATGTTGGGGGAGGGGGTCCTGCATTTTACATTCCTGAAAAGGGGCACATTACACACATAGGAGCACATACGGCGATAAGTGAGGGGGGGCACGTCCCCTCAGTGTCACACCCCCATGACTGTACATTACAGTCTGGTTTAGTCAGTGTAGTGTTCTCAAGAATCAGTCTTGTGTTGTACTTTTTTTTTTGTTCACTTTATTTACCAATCGATCACCACGTCCTCCATGACCAATTGATGATCGCGCACTTGGTATGAATAATTAACCCACAATGCATTGCGTGTTTAACCATCCATCCATCCATCCATTCTCTACCGCTTATCCGGGTCGGGTCGCGGGGGCAGTAGCTTCAGCAGGGACGCCCAGACTACCCTCTCCCCAGCCACTTCATCCAGCTCTTCCGGGGGGATCCCGAGGCGTTCCCAGGCCAGCCGAAGGATGTAGTCTCTCCAGCGCGTCCTAACACGCCAGTTAAACTGTATTCTTAATTTGTAAATAAAGAAGTAACAACAATGAACAGGCATTTCCCTATTTTTACGAGGGAAAATAACAAAAATAGTGTGGCGACAGTGAATTCGTGCATTTCTTTGCACTTTTATGGTACTACACTGTCACTGTGCATTGAATAATAAACAATCACTTCCCAATCGTTCCCAGCTGTTACATTATACAGTATATACAGTGGGTACGGAAAGTATTCAGACCACTTAAATATTTTGTTATATTGCAGCCATTTGCTAAAAAAAATCCTCATTAATGTACACACTGCACCCCTTATTGACAGAAAAAAACGGAATTGTTGAAATCTTTGCAGATGTATTAAAAAAAGAAAAACTGAAATATCTCGTGAGTTGGTTGACATGATGATTAGGAGAAAGGTTTATTTATTGTGTGTCCAGGAGACCAGGTGGAAAGGCAGTGAGGCTAGAAGTTTAGGGGCAGGGTTGAAATTATTTTACCATGGTGTAGATGGGAAGAGAAATGGAGTCGGTGTTATTTTAAAAGAAGAGTTGGGAAAGAATGTCTTGGAGGTGAAAAGAGTATCATATCGAGTGATGAGGCTGAAACTTGAAATTGAAGGTGTTACATATAATGTGATTAGCAGCTATGCCCCACAGGTAGGATGTGACCTAGAGGTGAAAGAGAAATTCTGCAAGGAGCTAGACAAAGTAGTTCTGAGCATCCCAGACAGAGAGAGAGTCATGATGGGTGCAGATTGTAATGGACATGTTGGTGAATGAAACAGGGGTGATGAAGAAGTAATGGGTAAGTACGGCATCCAAGAAAAGAACCTGGAGGGACAGATGGTGATAGACTTTGCAAAAAGAATGCAAATAGATGTAGTGAACACTTTTTTCCAGAAGAGGCACGAACATAGGGTGACCGACAAGAGTGGAGGGAGAAGCATGCAGGTGGATTATATCTTGTGCAGACGTAATCTGAAGGAGGTTACTGACTAAGGTAGTGGTAGGGGAGAGTGTGGATAGACAGCATAGGATGGTGGTGTGTAAGATGACTCTGGTGGTGGGGAGGAAGATTAGGAAGAGCAGAGAACCATGTGGTGGAAGCTGAGAAAGGAAGTGTTGTGTGGCTTTTCGGGAAGAGGTGTGACAGGCTCGCGGTGGATAGGACGAGCCTCCAGAAGAGGAGACCACAACAGCCAAGGTGATCAGAGAGACAGGCAGGAGAGTACTTGGTGGCAAAGGTAGAGGTGGCAAAGGCCAAACAAGAGGCATATGATGACATGTATGCCAGGTTGGACACTAAAGAAGGAGAAAAGGATCTATACACAATTAAGTTATGGGAAAGAGTACTGGAGGGTAGACTCGGGACGGAAGTGAGTATTTACGAGCAACAGTATGGTTTCGTGCCAAGAAAGAGTACAACAGATGCATTATTTGCCTTGAGGATGTTGATGGAAAAGTACAGTGAAGGTCAGAAGCAGCTATACTGTCTCTTTCTGGATCTTGAGAAACTCTATGACAGAGTATTTAGAGAGGAACTGTGGTACTGCATGTGGAAGTCTGGAGTGGCAGAGAAGTATGGTAGAATAACACAGGACATGTATGAGGGCAGCAGTAAGGTGGTGAGGTGTGCTGTAGGTGTGACAGAGGAGTTTAAGGTGGAGGTGGGACTGCGTCAGGGATCAGCCCTGAGCCCCTTCCTGTTTGCAGTGGTGATGGATAGGCTGACAGAAGAGGTTAGACTGGAATCCCCGTGGACCATGATGTTTGCAGATGACATTGTGGTCTGCAGCGAAAGCAGGGAGCAGGTGGATGAACAATTAGAAAGATGGAGGCATGCACTGGAAAGCAAACGAATGAATATTAGCCGAAGTAAGACAGAATATATGTGCTTGAATGAGAGAGGTGGAGGTGGAAGAGTGAGGCTCCAGGGAGAAGAGATAGCAAGGGTGGAGGACTTTAGATACTTGGGGTCAACCATCCAGAGCAATGGTGAGTGTGGTCAGGAAGTGAAGAAACAGATCCAAGCAGGTTGGAACGGGTGGAGGAAGGTGTCAGGTGTGTTATGTGACAGAAGAGTCTCTTCTAGGATGAAGGGCAAAGTTTATAAGAAAGTGGTGAGGCCAGCCATGATGTACGGATTAGAGACAGTGGCACTGAAGAGACAACAGGAAGCAGAGCTGGAGGTGGCGGAAATGAAGATGTTGTGGTTCGCTCTCAGAGTGATCAGATTGGATAAAATTAGAAATGAGCTCATCAGAGGGACAGCCAAGGTTCGATGTTTTGGAGACAAAGTTAGAGAGAGCAGACTTTGATGGTTAGAACACGTCCAGAGGAGAGATAGTGAGTATATTGGTAGAAGGATGATGAGGATGGAGCTGCCAAGCACGAGAGCTAGAGGAAGACCAAAGAGGAAGGTTGATGAATGTCGTGAGGGAAGACATGAGGGCAGTTGGTGTTCGAGAGGAGGATGCAGGAGATAGGCTGACATGGAAAAGGATGACACACTGTGGCGACAAGCCGAAAGGAAAAGAAGAAGAATAAAACGTCATTATAACAATGGTTCACTTCTGTTTTTCTTGCAAAAAATCCATCCATCCATCCATTTCCCTTACTGCTTGTCCTCACACGGGTCACGGGCGTGTTGTAGCCTATCCCAGCTATCTTTGGGCGAGAGGCGGGGTACACCCTGAACTGGTTCCCAGCCAATTGCAGGGCACATATAAACAAACAATAGTTCACACTCTCATTCACACCTACGGGCAATTTAAAGTCTTCAATTAACCTACCATGCATGTTTTTTGGGGGCGATGTGGGAGGAAATCGAAGTACCTGTAGAAAACCCATGCAGGCACGGGTAGAACATGCAAGCTCCACACAGGCAAGGTCCGACTTGAACCCGGGTACTCAGAACTCTCTCTCTCTCTCTCTTTTTTTTCTCTCTTTTTCGCTCACTTGCACACGCACGCACATGACAGTTGAAGTGCAAGTACCATAAAACACATCTAGTAAAAACCGGATATTAGTAAATCTGCTCACCAAACAGCTTCTTCATTCAGCCATTGTAGTTAGCAAAGCAAACAATGTTTCTATAAAGTAAAGCAAAGCAGATTTACAGTATTTATATGGCACATTTCATTCACACGGTAACTCAATGTGCTTTACATGATTAAAAGCATTTTAAAAATAAAGAGTAAAATAAAAAGCATCTTAAAACATTTCAAAACAAAGAGAACAAATAAAATGAAAAAGTGCAGGAAAGATAATTTAAAAGTGGAAATGTTTTAAAAAGCATGAGGAAAAAAAGAAACGTGGACTTGAAGACATTGACACTTTGGGCTGACCCACATTGTATTGGCAACTTATTCCATTTGCCTGCAGCATTGCAGCTAAAAGCTTCTTCACCATGTTTGCTTTGGACTCTCTGCTTCGTTATCTGATCTGAGTTGTTAAATCTCAGAGCCCTACTGGGGTTATATTCCATTAGCATGTCTTTAATGTATCCATCCATCCATTCATCCATTTTCTACCGCTTATCCGGGTCGGGTCGCGGGGGCAGTAGCTTTAGCAGGGACGCCCAGACTTCCCTCTCCCCAGCCACTTCATCCAGCTCTTCCGGGGGGATCCCGAGGCGTTCCCAGGCCAGCCGAAGGACGTAGTCTCTCCAGCGTGTCCTGGGCCGTCCCCGGGGTCTCCTCCCGGTGGGATGTGCCCGGAACACCTCACCAGGGAGGCGTCCAGGAGGCATCCGAATCAGATGCCCCAGCCACCTCATCTGGCTCCTCTCAATGCGGAGGAGCAGCGGCTCTACTCTGAGATCCTCCCAGATGACCGAGCTTCTCACCCTATCTCTCAGGACACCCTGCGGAGGAAACTCATTTCGGCCGCTTGTATCCGGGATCCTGTTCTTTCGGTCACGACGTCTTTAATGTACTTAGAACCTAAACCATTTAATGAATTATAGACCAGTAGCAGACCTATTAAGGCTATTCTAAAGCTGACTGCGAGACAGTGTTGAGACTTTAGAATTGGAGTAATATGTTCCGATCTCTTTGTTCTGGTCAGAACCTGAGCTGCAGCACTCTGAATGACGTGAAGCTGTTTAATCGTCTTTTGGGGGAGTCCAGTCAGATGATGCTTGTCAACCACAGCAAACAGAGTGCAAGTATTGTTGAGTACTTATGATTTCAGAAATGTGTTGCTGTTTTGTCCTGACAAATTATTACTTTGTGTCAAGGTCATAGTCAATTTGGAGTTTAGTCTTTCTCCACTTAGGCTTTGCTTTTCTACACTTTGATTTAGAGGCCTTTACTATCATAGAGTTCCTCCACGGTGACTCAAGGTTGTCTGAGTTTTAATAGGAGTGACAGCATCCATGACATTTGAGATTTTCCAGGTGAACTTGTCCAAAAGTTCATCAACTGTCTCAGCATTCACAGTTATGGTCGCCATAAACTTAGAACTGTACTCTCATTTATGTACAGTGTCTTTTCTTAATAGACACAGAGGTTGCCTGAACCTTTGAGAGAATCTGTAATTCAATGAACAAACAAAAATGATCAGGAAAAAGCCAAGTCCTTAATATCCTCTAATAGAATTTGCAACATACTGCAGTAAAGTCAATGGGTCGCAGGCTTGATGCAGTTATTGCAAGTAAGGGTTCTGCCACCAAATATTAAATATTATTCACTTTAAGTTAATTTAACCATGTCTGTTCCAATACCTTTGCTCACTTGAAAAGTGGGTGGCTTCAAACATAAGTTGCTCGGTCCTGAGTTGTTTAACACATCTAGATGTAAATACCATGAAATAAAAACAGGAATTCTGAACTTTTGTCTCATATTCATCTTTTAATCTGAAACTCAAATGTCTTTAGTATCCAACAAAAAAAAAGCAATTGATCTTCCAATACTTTTGGAGGGGACTGTATAATGACAGATTTCACTGTTTGGTGGTCATAAGTGATCGTGATTTTCTTTGAGATGTCAGACACCATGTCGTTTGGAAAACACAGCACTTTGGTGAAGGATAGTCTCTAGTGGAAAAAGGAATGCAAATCTCTTTGGTGGTCTTGTTCACGGTCATGTTTCAGTGAGCGAATATCTGACTGTATCCACACACACACAAAAAAACAAGTACACTCACACAGTTTTAAAAAGTGTCCAGGGGTCCCTGTGTTTGGCGTACTTGAGAGGGGAAAAAGAAAAAGAAAAAAAAAAATCAAGCTTATCAGCACTAAAAAAAATGCAAGCAAGGCAGGAGCCAGCAGCAGAAGCATCTGCACTGTACAGGAGCAGGAAGTGAAGTCCTATAAGGACTTATGCATGTGTTGTTTTTTGACACTTGAAATGGTGCCAGGTGTGTGGGGACTGCCATTTAACATGAGTTTGAATGTGACTGGTTACTCCTAAAGACAGGCATATCCCATTTATGAGAGGGAGTGCACTTTTGTGCAACCAGATTTATTTTTATTGATTTTATTTAACCAGGTAAAAAAAACAGTTGAGACAGAAGAGCTATTTTACAAAAGTGGCAAGGCCAAGCAGGCAGCAAGTTAAAGTCAAGCCAAGTCCAAGTCAGTCACATACAAGCGTCTTTCAGTTGTTTATTTTCACCTCCCCTATCAAAAAGATAAAAAATAAATCAGAATCATCTTTATTTGCCAAGTATGTCAAAAACACACAAGCAATTTGTTTCCGGTAGTTAGAGCCGCTCTAGTATGACAATAGACAGCCATTTGACAGAAAATACTTTTGAGACATAAAAAGGAGAGGAGTGACTGAGAGTCACTGAGCAATGAAAGGTTACCGGTAATGCTGATACTTTTTTTTTTTTATAATTGTGCAAATGATGCAGTCCTTTAGCAATTTCGAGTAGTTTGAAATGACTAATAAAGCAATAATCGGGTACAGTGTCCATTGTGCAAATCTATCGAGTTGTACTACTTCTCGGTTAATGGTAGAAAAAGATTTAAAATTATTTATTTTAGTTAAAATTCTTTTACATGACAAAAACCTGCCATTTGAGCAGGGGTGTGTAGACGTTTTATATCCACTGCAACCTTGTTCCTGTTTCTGGACACTGCCTCGCGAGCCTATTGTGCCGTTTAACAAGTATAGACAAAGTAGTATACGACCATGGTTGAATGAGTCAGACCTCGCTTACCCCAGGCTCCCCTGCGCCTTAGAACTAAGGGAGTCCTGACCGGCTGTCCGTTTAAAGCGTCAAAGCTCCCCGTTGTTCCTGCGTATTACACAGTGAACCGTAACCGCCGCAGGGAGCTTGCTTAAACCGGTGTCGAGAGAGATTCGCCTAGGTTCTCACAGTCAATTGTGAAGTGCCGCGGCCCTGCTCAAGTTAGGCTTTACTTTAACAGAGTAATCTTAATAGATGTCAGGTAAAACTCTACCCGCGCTCCTTTAAAGCTGCTATCTCCCACATGCGCTGAGACACTTCTAATTTACCTAGGTAAAATTAGACAGTCTTGATACGACAGCCAGGACCTGTTATTGTGTTCAAAAAGCCGAAATAACCCTTCAAAAATAGAGTTCGAATAATCAATGGCTGTGTTGATATGTTATTAGGTCTGCTAACATTGATAACACTGCACTTATTACTCTTAAAATAAAAGGAAGGGACATTTTTCTATGCTCAGAAAAAGTTAATTTAATTAACAGAATTTAGCAAGGGCGAGGCTTTAATTAATAAAAATAAAAATCATTATATTCACAAAAAGGAACAAATAATACAAATCTAAATAATAAAACTCACAAAAAGGAACTGGTTGTGAAACATCTACTCACTTACAAATGAGATGAAGTGTTCCAAGCCAGGCGGCACGGTGGACGACTGGTTAGAGCGTCAGCCTCACAGTTCTGAGGACCCGGGTTCAATCCCCGGCCCCGCCTGTGTGGAGTTTGCATGTTCTCCCCGTGCCTGCGTGGGTTTTCTCCGGGCACTCCGGTTTCCTCCCACATCCCAAAAACATGCATGAATTGAAGACTCTAAATTGCCCGTAGGCATGACTGTGAGTGCGAATGGTTGTTTGTTCCTATGTGCCCTGCGATTGGCTGGCAACCAGTTTAGGGTGTACCCCGCCTCCTGCCCGATGACAGCTGGGATAGGCTCCAGCACGCCCGCGACCCTAGTGAGGAGAAGCGGCTCAGAAAATGGATGGATGGATGTTCCAAGCCAGCCCTTTGAAATGAAAACCAAACCAGTCCAAAAACATCAGTTCAAGGAGGACATTCGGTTACATTCAGTTCAGTTCAGTTTAAAAGATGATAAATGAAAACAGTCCAAAATGTGAAAATCCAAAGTCCAATCAAAATAAAAAGAAAATTCAATTCAAACGGAAAAAAAGAATATTTGATTGATCAGGTCGAACATTCCTAAAACCTTGAAATTATGAATTGAGAATAGATAGGGACACAGAAGAGAGAGATTGAGGGCTCAGGCTCTGGAGTTAATGTTAAACTCTATTTAATTCTCAGTAAAATATTCAATTTGTCTTTAACGCTACTTCTCTAATCATCCTGCATCTTACACAAAAATAGATAAGAGATTAAGCAGTAAGTGTCATGGTCTGTGTTTTGGTTTGGGTTGTGTTTAGTTTTATACCATGTTTGTCGTGTGCTCATTTGGTTGTTGTCTCCACCTGTTCTCGTCACTCGTGTCTTGTCCAGGTGT
Organism: Phyllopteryx taeniolatus; assembly: GCF_024500385.1. Lineage (NCBI taxonomy): Eukaryota > Metazoa > Chordata > Actinopteri > Syngnathiformes > Syngnathidae > Phyllopteryx > Phyllopteryx taeniolatus. The sequence goes on along the minus strand of NC_084502.1, from coordinate 50,345,416 downwards.
TCCTCGTTGTCTCGTCAATCTGTTTGCATTTAATTCCCTGGTTTCATTCGGTTCATTGTCATTGTCACATGTCTTTGCGGTATGTTATTGTCAGATGTCATTGTCTCTGTCTGTGCCATGTCATAGTTGCCAGTTGTCGCTCAGTTTTTTCGTCAGTCATGTCTTGTTTCTTGTTTTGGGTTTACTCAAGTGTTTCTTTGTTACTTTGTGTTTAGATTTTGGACTATGTTAATTTAGCATTTAGACTTTTTCATGATCTTTGTTTTCCTTGGCTTTTGGAATTAAATATTTTTTATATATTCCTGCACTACTGCGTTGCCTCCCTGCTTCCCTGCACTTGGGTCCTCCATGTTCTTGCCTTGCCTTCCTCGCCTTCGAACAAATCCCAAACTTGACAGTAAGACCGCAATAGCTAACCTTTGAAAGAGCAAGAGCCTCGATACTGTCAGTTTTTTAACTTGTATAGTAGAGGTGTGCCTTGCCAGGGGTCTTTACGTCACCCTTTATCTAGCTGTAAGGCTTACGGGAACATTTTGGAGTCATTTTAAGGACTGCTCGTTCTCATCGTAAGTTATTTGTTAGTTGTGTGCCCTTTTGCCGAAAAAGTCATATGATGGAACTTTCCCCGAATGGTTTGAGACTTCTCATCAATGGTCTCCTATATCCAGTAAAAGCTAGATATAAACATTAGTTCCTCTCATGATAACTTCTTAATACACTGTGTCTTTGTTTAAAGTAAAAGTTCTCATGAGAATGTTCTCATCTGATCAACCCAATAACAATGCATCATTCAAATCATTCCTTACTTACTCATCACTAAAATCACATCTTTAATCAAATGTCTAACATTTCATTATAACTCTCATTTTGTAGTTTTTTATTTATTTTATTTTCAATAAAAGGTCCTAAACACTTCAACTATCTCACATATTGTATGGGCACAAATGATTTTGGGTCTCTGTCACTTCGTTACCAAAATCCAAAAATATATGAAATAAGCTGTTATATATGTTCGCAAATAACTGTAAGACTGTATGGTGACACTTGCGTGACCTCCCCTCTAGCTCCATCTTATGGCTATAAATGTGCAGAACTGGTTGACTAACTCAGAGTAACATTTTGGGCACCATCTGGTGGATGTTTGCAATAATACATTTTGAGTCAATTATAGTAATAATTTCCTGAACAGGCGTCCAATTAACAATCCAATCCTATTCTGTATTATCCATTATTCATTTCATCCATTAAATTATATACTTTTCAGGCCTATCCGGCATCACCACTCGACAACCCTCCTGCAATTTTTAGGCGAACGGCGCAACTGGGATAGGCTCCAGCATGCCAGCGACGCTAGTGAAGATAGGCGGTATGGAAAATGGATGGATGGATAGATGTTTACTGAGGTACCACTGAGACCATATTGCATCACAAATACTAGACAAAGTTGGTTTGGCAAAATGTGTCCCCTTTAAAACTTTTTCCACCATTGATGTGACCTACAATTTGTACAGCTCGATTTATTTATTTTTTATGTTTTTGAGAGGGGAGGTGATGATAAACAACTGAAATAATCTTATGTGATTGACTTGGATTTGACGTTTAACTTGCTGCCTTGTTGGCCAGGTCACCATTGCAAAATAGATGTTCTGTCTCACCTGGTCTTTTACCAAGTTAAATAAAGGTTAAATAAAAATCTAGTTTCACAAGGGTGCACTCCCTCTTATAACTGGGATGCGGCTGTGTTCAGGAGTAACCAATCATATTCAAACTCATGTTAAATGGGAGTCCATACACACTTGCCACCATTTCAAGTGCCAAAAAAACAACAACACATGCATAAGGTTCCTTACCGAAACATTTGCTTTATTCACTGGAATGACTGAATAAAGAAGCTGCTTGTTGACCACAGTTATTGATAAAGCATAGGCTTTTAAGTAGATATGTTTTATGGTACTTACACTACAACCGTAGTTGGTGTTTGTGTGTGTGTTCGTGCGTGCGTGTACACTCTATCTCAAATGTCATGGATGGTGTTGCAGCTATTAAAACTTAGACAACCTTGAGCCGACCTAAAACACCGTGGAGGAGCACCTCGAAGGTCAAGGCCTCTAAATCAAAGTGTAGGAAAGCAGAACATAAGTGGAGAAAGACTAAACTCCAAATTTACTACAACTTCTACAGACAGAGGCTAATTTTAACCAAGAGTTAGCCAGGGCTAGACTTCTTTTCCTTTCGGCTTGTCCCCTTAGGGGTCGCCACAGCGCGTCATCCTTTTCCATGAGAGCCTATCTCCTGCATCCTCCTCTCGAACACCAACTGCCAACATGTCTTCCCTCACGACATCCATCAACCTTCTCTTTGGTCTTCCTCTAGCTCTCTTGCCTGGCAGCTCCATCCTCATCATCCTTCTACCAATATACTCACTCTCTCTCCTCTGGACGTGTCCAAACCATTGAAGTCTGCTCTCTCTAACTTTGTCTCCAAAACATCGAACCTTGGCTGTCCCTCTGATGAGCTCATTTCTAATTTTATCCAACCTGGTCACTCCGAGAGCGAACCTCAACATCTTCATTTCCGCCACCTCCAGCTCTGCTTCCTGTTTTCTCTTCAGTGCCACTGTCTCTAATCCATACATCATGGCTGGCCTCACCACTGTTTTATAAACTTTGCCCTTCATCCTAGCAGAGACTATTCTGTCACATAACACACCTGACACCTTCCTCCACCCGTTCCAACCTGCTTGGACCCGTTTCTTCACTTCCTGACCACACTCACCATTGCTCTGGACGGTTGACCCCAAGTATTTTAAGTCCTCTACCCTTGCCATCTCTTCTCACTGTAGCCTCATTCTTCCCCCACCACCCCTCTCATTCATGCACATATATTCTGTTTTACTTCGGCTAATCTTCATTCCTCTTCTTTCCAGTGCATGCCTCCATCTTTCTAACTGTTCCTCCAGCTGCTCCCTGCTTTCACTGCAGATCACAATGTCATCTGCAAACATCATGGTCCACGGGGATTCCAGTCTAACCTCATCTGTCAGCCTATCCATCACCACTGCAAAAAGGAAGGGGCTCAGGGCTGATCCCTGATGCAGTCCCACGTCCACCTTAAATTCTTCTGTCACACCGACAGCACACCTCACCGCTGTTCTGCTGCCCTCGTACATGTCCTGTATTATTCTAACATACTTCTCTGCCACTCCAGACTTCCGCATGCAGTACCACAGTTCCTCTCTGGGTACTCTGTCATAGGCTTTCTCTAGATCTACAAAGACACAATGTAGCTCCTTCTGACCTTCTCTGTACTTTTCCATCAGCATCCTCAAGGCAAATAATGCATCTGTGGTACTCTTTCTAGGCATGAAACCATACTGTTGCTCGCAAATACTCACTTCTGTCCTGAGTCTAGCCTCCACTACTCTTTCCCATAACTTCATTGTGTGGCTCATCAACTTTATTCCTCTATAGTTGCCACAGCTCTGCACATCACCTTTGTTCTTAAAAATGGGCACCAGTACACTTTTCCTCCATTCCTCAGGCATCTTCTCACGCACTAGAATTATATTGAACAAGCTGGTCAAAAACTCCACAGCCACCTCTCCTAGATGCTTCCATACCTCCACAGGAATGTCATCAGGACCAACTGCCTTTCCATTTTTCATTCTCTTTAATGCCTTTCTAACTTCCCCCTTACTAATCATTGCCACTTCCTGGTCCACCACACTTGCCTCTTCTACTCTCCCTTCTCTATCATTTTCCTCATTCATCAACTCCTCGAAGTATTCTTTCCATCTACCTAGCACACTGCTGGCACCAGTCAACATATTTCCATCTCTATCCTTAATCACCCTAACCTGCTGCACATCCTTCCCATCTCTATCCCTCTGTCTGGCCAGCCTGTATAGATCCCTTTCTCCTTCTTTAGTGTCCAACCTGCCATACATGTCATCATATGCCTCTTGTTTTGCCTTTGCCACCTCTACCTTTGCCCTGTGTCGCATCTCAATGTATTCCTTTCGCCTCTCCTCGGTCCTTTCAGTGTCCCACTTCTTCTTAGCTAACCGTTTTCCTTGTATGATTTCCTGTACTGTGAGGTTCCACCACCAAGTCTCCTTCTCTCCTTTCCTGCCAGAAGATACACCAAGTACTCTCCTGCCTGCTTCTCTGATCACCTTGGCTGCAGTGGTCCAGTCTTCTGGAAGCTCTTCCCGTCCACCGAGAGCCTGTATCACCTCTTCCCGAAAAGCTGCACAACACTCGTCCTGTCTCAGCTTCCACCACATGGTTCTCGTCTCTGCCTTTGTCTTCCTAATTTTCCTCCCCACCACCAGAGTCATCTTACACACCACCATCCTATGCTGTCTAGCCACACTCTCCCCTACCACTACCTTACAGTTGGTAACCTCCTTCAGATTACATCGTCTGCACAAGATGTAATCCACCTGTGTGCTTCTACCTCCGCTCTTGTAGGTCACCCTATGTTCATGCCTCTTCTGGAAAAAAGTGTTCACTACAGCCATTTGCATCCTTGTTGCAAAGTCTACCACCATCTGTCCCTCCAAGTTCCTTTCCTGGATACCGTACTTACCCATCACTTCTTCATCACCCTTATTACCTTCACCAACATGTCCATTACAATCTGCACCAATTACGACTCTCTCTCTGTCTGGGATGCTCAGAACTACATCATCTAGCTCCTTCCAGAATTTCTCTTTCACCTCTAGGTCACATCCTACCTGTGGGGCATAGCCACTAATCACATTACACATTACCTCAATTTCAAATTTCAGCCTCATCACTCGATCTGATACTCTTTTCACCTCCAAGACATTCTTAGCCAACTCTTCTTTTAAAATAACCCCGACTCCATTTCTCTTCCCATCTACACCATGGTAAAATAATTTAAACCCTGCCCCTAAACTTCTAGCCTTACTGCCTTTCCACCTGGTCTCCTGGACACACAATATATCAACCTTTCTCCTAATCATCATGTCAACCAACTCCCGAGATTTTCCTGTCATAGTCCCAACATTCAAAGTCCCCACATTCAGTTCTAGGCTCTGTGTTTTCCTCTTCTCTTTCTGCCGAAGAACCCGCTTTCCACCTCTTCTTCTTCTTCTTCTTTTACTTCGACTTCGACCCACAGTAGCTGAATTTCCAACAGCGCCCTGCAGGTTGACGGCGCCGGTGGCGGACGTTGTTAACCCGGGCCACGACCGATCCGGTATGGAATTCTTTGGATGAACGCTCATATTTGTTTGGCAAGGTTTTAAGCCGGATGCCCTTCCTGACGCAACCCTCTGCATTTATCCGGGCTTGGGACCGGCCTACAGTTTGCACTGACTTGTGCCCCCCATAGGGCTGCATTTTAGCCAGGGCTAGACACTTTTCTAAAATTATTAAGCACAAGACAATACTCACACTCTGTTTGCTGTGGTTGACGAGCTCACAAACCCTCTCTAATCAGATAGTTTCAGAACTCTCCACACCTGATGAATGCAATGAATTTGCCTGCTATTATCGTGAAAAAATACAATCTCTATCAGGTCAAATAACAGCACAAATCAGAAAAATGCTAAAATTATGCTATATCTAAAATATATATATACCACCTGGAAAAAAACTTTACTACCATGCCAAAATTGGATACATTTGACCAAAAAACAATCGAGAAAACAGTTCAGCGGCTGAAACCATCAGCTGGCAGTCTGGACTCAATACCATCTGACTTTTTCAAAATTATTTTGAAGTCTGTGCCAGCTGATTTGCAGCAAATAATCAAATGCTCACTTCAGTCAGGCGAGTTCCCTAAACTTTTGAAAGTAGCTGCCATGAAGCCACTTCTAAAAAAGAGAATGCTGGATGCGTCCATGTTAGCAAACTCAGCAATTTCTTGATCGTAAATTGACTTTTTGACAAATTTCAATCAGGTTTCTGAACTTATCACAACACAGAATCAGCTCTTATGAAACTGCTAAATGATATGGTTGAATACTGATTCGGGAAAGGTGTCAGTTTTTGTCTTCTTGGCTCCTAGTGCGCAGCACGGTGGACAACTGGTTAGAGCGTCAAACTCACAGTTCTGAGGACCGGGGTTCAAACCCCGGCCCCGCCTGTGTGGAGTTTGGATGTTCTCCCCGTGCCTGCGTGGGTTTTCTCCGGGCACTCCGGTTTCCCCACATCCCAAAAACATGCATGGTAGGTTAACTGACAACTCTAAATTGCCTGTAAGTGTGAATGTGAGTGTGAATGTTTGTTTGTATGTGCCCTGCGATTGGCTGGCAACCAGTTCAGGGTGTACCCCACCTCCTGGCCGATGATAGCTGGGATAGGCTCCAGCACGCCCGCAACCCTAGTGAGGAGAAGCGGCTCAGAAAATCAATGGATGGGCTCCTAGTGCAGCATTTGACACAGTAGATCATAACATACTGTTGAAAAGGTTGGAAACATGGGTAGGACTTAATGGAACAATCCTTAAATGGTTCAGGTCCTACCTGGAGGAAAGAAGTTATTTCATAACCATAGGAAGTTTTCAATTTCATCGAATGGCAATGACAAATGGGGTCCCTCAAGGATCCGTTCTTGGACCTCTTCTGTTTAGCCTGCATATGCTACCCTTAAGTCAGATTCTTCAGCACTTGGATGTTGATAATTATAGACATGCAGATGAGACACAGTTATATCTAGCAGTGTCTCCAGATGACTACAGTTCAATTGAGGGGTTGTGTCAGTGTTTACTGAGGTACCCATCCATCCATCCATCCATCCATCCATTTTCTGTACTGCTTATCCTCACTAGGGTTGCGGGGTATGTTGGAGCCTATCCCAGCTTACTCTGGGCGAGAGGCAGGGAACTCCCTGAACTGGTTGCCAGCCAATCGCAGCACAATGTAGACAAACAACCATTTGCACACACATTCACACCTACGGACAATCTAGAGTCTTCAATTAACCTATCATGCATGTTTTTGGGATGCGGGAGGAAAAATAATGAATGAATGTATGTACAATTAATATATTTTAAAATCCATATTTATCAAAATAAAGTTGATAAACAAGTGTATTGAACCTTTATAAGAAAACTAGGGGGCTGATCAAACTGTTTGCCCCTTCAAAGCTTAGTTTATTGCCCCTTCAAAACCGATTGACGTTTTCAGTTGTTCTATGAAAATGCTATGCTATGAGTTACTTTTTCTCACTTTATTTCTGAAGGGACAAACAGACCTGTCACAAATAAGAATTTGCATCCAGTCGTGCTGCAATTAGTAATCAGGAATTCTACTGACAATTCTATCGGCATAATCAAATATAAGGATAAAATATATTTTTGCTTGGTCAATGAGCAATTATGAAAACACGAGAAAATGAGACATTTCACTTACTAATGCAAGACTAATTTGTTTTCTCTTTTAGATAAGAGTATTGTTCTTTAATTCACATTGTGCATATAGCTGGAAACATCAAATGGGATATAGTTGGACTTTGAAATACGTCAGAAATATGAAGCTATGTTGACTCTCAATAATGGCCATCTATTTTATTACAGAGGATCAGCAAGTGGATGCAATGGTGGAGTTGGTTTCATTATTAATAAACATATCACCAATAACGTGAACTGCATCATAAGTATTCCCGACAGAATTACCACATGTACCATCTCTATTAGAAAGCATTACTCGCTTCAATTGATACAAATATATGCAAAGACCATCAGCCACATCGACGATGGGGTGGAAGCGTTTTACGAAGATTTATCCCATCTTTATAGTCAATCGAAGCACAAATTTAGAATAGTCATGGGTGACTTTAATGCCCCGATTGGCGAGAAATCAATTGGATCCTGCGGAGTGGGATCAACAGATGAAAGAGGAGAACGCTTAATAGAATTTGCTGAACAAGAAGGCTTATACTTTAACATGTAGCGTATATTGGTTTTGGATAAAACGTAATTTATTTGAAAAATAAATTTGTCGAAGGTGAACGCCTGCGTTCACTTCCGGGTTAGTCCGAATCACGTTTTTAACTTCACAATCAAACAATTTTTTTGTCTCGTAAAGGGCACCATGTCTTTTTTTGTGTGTGTAAAATTTAGGAAAAAGTGACGAAAAACCTCTTATCAGTCTCATAATCTGAAGGTTGCTACACTTAGGAAACACGAATTATTGATCATAGAGGTTTTGTCGAATCCAAACACAAATGATACAGGTAGTGGATTTTTATAGAAGCTTTTATGAACTCTAACAGGGGAATCTACAGGAAACAATACAGAGGGGTCTAACTACAGAACAAAGGACAGACAAGGTTTGGTAAAGGAGGCTGGACACGGGGTGCAAGCTGGCGTGAGGATGTACAGTGAACAATGCATATATTTAAACCCAAATATGCACCAATCTGTACTTTAGTAGACCGCACATTGGACTTCGTTGCGTGGAACACAATTTAGGTAGACTGGTCGATCTGGATACTTGGCTGGTTCGGTCGAGTTGGACATCCAGACGTGTTTCAGGTAAACTTCTCGCGGTTTGAAGCGGAGTAACACTTTCTGGGTGTGTGTTCTACAGTTGGTGATAAGCAGCCCTGGTTGGTCCTTCAGGGTGATTCCAGAAGCAGGTCCTGGCCAAATAATTTCAGGTTGTGCAGTAAAGGGAAGGAGGTACAGTGGGAGGCTCAGCAGCATCATCATTTTCCTTGTAATGAAATGAGAAGAGGCAGGTGACTTTACGAGCTTGTGTCAGTCTGGTGTTGAGGCTCAAAGGTTCCAAACCTTGAGGTTGAACCTCTGAGGACCACCAGTTTTAAGTCCAATCCTGAGTCATGGTCTCGATCACGTTTGGCATTGCGAGCATAGGTTGTGTCGATTTAGTATCCCTCTGGGGCCGAATCTACTGGTCCCTTGTTGTTGGGACCAACCTCTGGTCGGGGTTCCGGTAAGGGACTCTGAAGTTCCTCACCGAGGACCATGGGGTGGTTGTGTCTCTATTTGATTGCGATGAACCCACTTTAAAAGCGTGCCCTTACGGACTTGGTTCATTTAAATTTGGTAAGCGAGGGCGAAAGTTTGTTCACGATCTTGTAGGGTCCCACCCAACTGGGAAGGAATTTACGAGTTATGGGACGCAGAGTTTTCTGGTTGATGTTGCCTGGTTGTGCATACAGGTAATACCACATCTTGTCCCCCATTTGGAATTCGTCCTGTGAGGTTTTCTGGTCATAATACGCCTTCTGACCTGCCGCACTTTTCCCTAGATGTTGCTGGGCAAAGGCGAAGGTAGCCTTTAAATGGGCGTGAAGGTCGTTCATGTATTGGTGAGTCGTACAGGTGGTGGCTATGTTGGCCTCACCAGGTTGGTATAACAAGTGCAGAGGTAGTGTCATGCGCCTTCCGGTCATCATTTCGAAAGGAGACAATCCTGTGGACTTGTTTGGGGTGGCTCTGATGGCCATCAATATCAGTGGGAGTTTCATGTCCCATTCTTTGTGGTTTGAGGTCATAAATTTATTTAAGAGACTTTTGGATCTATCTCGCCCAACACCTATAAGAATAGACACAAAGGAATGAAGACGCTTGTTTCTTTTTGCTCATGAGGAGGACGTGTGGGAGATTGTTCAGTTACATTCTCCTATCACGTTCTGAACAATCTCTTCCGTTGCTCCTGTATTTATTTAATTTAGGGAGGTATCTAAGTTACAAAACATGTCATACTAAGGGGAGGGAGTCAAGGTGAAGATATGAGATTAACACCTGGCTATGTGTCCTTGGTCAAGGTGTCCTTTCCTGATGAGTCATTTTCTTGAGGGCGAGACATCTTCCTCCCCCCCCCCCACGGTCAGCAAGCAACCATCAAAATCGTCCACAATACCAATGCAAGCCAGCAAATAAATGATACAATTTGTACAATTTATTTAACATTTCCCTCCTGTTTATCATGTATTTGCACAAATTCTCATATCATCTTACACTTCCTTTTCGATTTTTTAACTGCACAGAAGCATTTTTATGAAACAAATACATTTACACTCAGAGTAAACTTGTCATACATGAATGTTGTAGTTTAAACATCGTAATCACCTGGATCAGGAAACAAATCAGGTAAAACAACATCATCATCATCATCATCATCATTATCAACAACCATTAAAGGATACATCTGCTCCATACGGTTCTCCATGGGGGTAATTGCTGTGGTGATTAATTTACTGATTAAAGCCCGAACGCATGGGATACAACAACATCCACACAATGTCAGAATGGCTGCAAAAACAGCAATTGATATCAATATTGATGAAATTAGGGTTTTGTATTTACCAAAAACGTCCATCCAGCTGTCCCACAAGAAGGTGTCTACACCAGAGTGTTCCTTCATCTTGTGATTGAGGGTCCGTAGACCATCGATGGCTCTGGTCAAGCTGCCATCTGAAGCAGTATTGTTTGGAATGTATGTACAACATTGTTCTCCAAACATACCGCAAACACCTCCCTCTCTTGCGAGGAGCATGTCGACAGCTATGCGGTTTTGGAACGTCATTAAAGCTGATCATGCACAGCTTCCAACCCACTCTGAGTCCAATTTCCTAATCTCTGTACATTGAAGTGGATATAGTTTATCCTATCAACTTTTTTATTAATCGTACACCACCAGCATATGGGGGACTCAAATCATCCTGTAACTTGGTCAGCTAATTTGTTTTGACTAGGAACCCCACGAGGAACACCAATGGCGTCGATGTATGTTGGATCATTTTGCCCCTGCCAGGATAAATCTCTTTTTTGTCTATGTTCTAGATTTGACAACAACATTGGTGATTTTTCCATTAAATCTTGAACAGGCATAGGGTACACTGACACAGGCAATATCAAAGTGACAATAGCGCACAATCCAGATACATCTTTAGGTAATCTATCAAACTGTCACGTACGTGGTTAGGGCGAAGGCGAGGAACGCAAGGCAAGAACATGGTGGACCCAATTGCAGGGAAGCAGGGAGGCAAGGCAGGAGTGCGGGAATCTCAAAATAATAATATTTAATCACAATGATAAAAACAAAGGAAAACAAAGATCATGAAAAAGTCTAAATGCTAAATTAACAAAATCCAAAATCGAAACACAAAGTAACAAAGAAACACTTGAGTGAACCCAAAACAAGAAACAAGACATGACTGGTGAAATACCTGAGCGACAATGACATGGCAAGACATGTGACAACGACAACTGACAACTATGACATGGCAAAGACGTGACAACGACAACTGGCAACTATGACATGGCAAAGACGTGACAACGACAATGAACTAAATACAAACAAATTGACGAGACAACGAGGAACACCTGGACAAGACGAGTGGCTGGAGAGAGCTGATTGGTCGACACAAAGTAGACGAGAACAGGTGGACACAACAACCTAATGAGCACACGACAAACATGGAACACAGGAAAACATTGAACAAAACTAAACACAACCCAAACCAAAACACAGACCATGACACAAACAGTCTATCATTGCCACACCACCACCAGATGTCGCTCCATGATACTGGCATAAACTCTGATCCTACTTTTAAGGTTACTTTACACTGTGTGTTGTTCAGTGGTCCTAATTTATTGCCTTTACTAATCATGTTTATACAAGTAAAATTACTTGGTGCTACTAAAGTAGAAAACATTGGTTTGTGTTTGTCTGTATATAGGATCCCATGATTTAGACCTCTCAGTTGGTATCATTCAGGGTGGGACGTCCCATGTACCACATAAACAAAACCAACACCATAGTACCCAAAGTTGCTACGTAACAACCTATCGAATCTCGTAACCAACGCGGGTGTGCCATTCTGCTGTGTTCTCACTAAACGGGTTGGTGTCTTTTTTCTTCACTGACCAGCAAGCGTTTTCAGAATCTACACATCTGCTCCCGCTCCATTATCAGACTTTTGTTCACCTTCCCTATTTGAGTACTCAGCTGAAATGACTCTTTTACTGTGTGTTAAATGAACCCACGTGTTTCTTTCTGCTAATTTTTAGGGCTGTAAAGTGTCGATGTATCTGTGCCACCATCCCTCCGGTTGAGACATGTGACACACCATGGCTCAATATAGCAGCCCATTTGAATAGGTTTTTTGGAAGTATTTGTTTCCCTTCTGTGCTAATGTAAATTTCATTTTGTAGTTTTGCACCTTGTTTTTCCCAATAATTGCGTTCCTGTTGTGGACTTTGTTGTTGCATGTCTTTTAGTGTTTGGTCATCTAAGGTTTGTTCTTCAATTTGTTCTTTTAAACCTAAAAACGGTTTATAGGCTGCTTCTTTCGCGGTTTTGTCAGCAAATGTCAGTGCCAGATGTATGTGCAAAACATTTGCAAATTGTCACTTTTCGTGGAAGTTGCACTGCATGTAATAATTGTTTAAGTAATTCAGCATGTGTTACTGGCATTCCTGTTGACATAATGATTCCTCTCTTATCCCAATATTGCGCAAACACGTGAACTGTGGAATACGCATATTGGCTATCAGTATAGATTGTAAGATCTTTATTTATCATTAGTTTGCATGCCTCGGTTAATGCTACTAATTCAACAGCTTGGGCAGAGTAATGTGACGGTAGTGACTCAGCTTTTAGCACAGTGGTATCAGTTACCACCGCGTATCCTGTTCTTGTCTTCCCTAGTTCATTTTTTTCGAAGAACCATCTACATATAAAACCTGTCTGTCACTTAACGGTTGATCTTTCAAATCACCTCTACATTTAGCAGTTTGTTCAGCCAATTCCTGACAATCATGCTGCGTGCCTTCATCAGGTAAGGGTATTAGTGTGGCTGGATTTAAGGTTGTGCATCGCTCAACAGTCAAATGTGGTTGTGACAGCAAGATGGCCATGCAAGATAAATGTCTTGCAGGTGATAAAAACGCCATATTCATTTGCAATAGGAGAGCAGACACTGTATGTGGGACCTTAAGAGTTAATGGATGAAATAACACAATTGTGGAACTGCTCTCCACTGCCAATGAGGCTGCCACAACTGCTCTGACACAATGCGGTAATGCACACGTCACGCTGTCTAATTTAGTCGAAAAATAAGCTATTGGTCTTAGCTTATCACCGTATTGTTGTGTAAGTACGGAGGTCATGTAATAGCTTTTACAATCTACCATTTGAATAAATGGTTTATCATAATTTGGAAGGGCCAGCGCAGCACTGGACACCAAATGTTGTTTAATGTCACAGAAGGCCTTTTCTGCCTCTGTATTCTATTGAACAGGTGATGTCATTTTAAGGTTGTCTTCATACATTCATTTTGACAATGGTGCAACAATTTCTGCATAGTTTGGAATCCATGCTCTACAATAATTTGTCAGACCTAAAAATTACATCATCTGTTTCTTCGTCTGTGGTTTAGGGGCTTTAAAGACTATAGCTTTCCTGTCTTCTAATATAGTCTTCATCCTACACTTACATTATGGCCTAGATATTTGACTTGCCTTTTACACAATTGTAATTTATTTTTGCTAACTTTATGTCCCTCTTCTGCTAGATGATGCAGTAAGGCCAATTAATCTTTGATGTCTCTCCATCTGGAGATGCCAGGAGAACATCATCTACATACAGTAAAATTTGGCTCCCTCCTGGGGGAGTGAATTTAGACATGCTTGTTGTCAATGATTGGACTTTCACAGTAACCTTGTGGTAATCTAGTAAATGTATATTCTTTTGCCCTCAAATGTGAATGCAAACCAAAATTGACTGTTCTTTTCTACTTGTACAGAAAATAATGCATTACTTATGTCCACCACTGTAAACACAGTAGCGTCTGGTCTTAATGAATTTAACAATGTGTGTGGATCTGGTACGCATGCTGCTCTCTGTATTACTGCAAAATTTACTGCCTGTAAGTCTTGTACCATTCTCCAACCGACTGAAGGTGGGGCCTTTTTTATGGGGAAAATGGGTGTGTTACATGGTGAATCTGGACACTCCACTATAACTCCTGCCTTAATCAGTGCTTCAATTACCGGTTTGATTCCTTGACGTGCATCTGGTTTTAATGGATATTGACGAATGCATGGTCTATATTCTATTTTGGGTCTAATTTGTACTGGTAAAGCCCCTTTAATAAGGCCTACATCAGATGGTCCTATTGACCATAATTTTTTTGGAACTTGTTTAAATATTTTGTCATCATTTCCATTGAGGATCATTTGGTCTAATCAAAGAGGATGCATGTGTCTCCCTTCATCACCCTGCATTGTCCAAAACATCGCCTTCCTAATTAGGACAGTTGATGCACTGTATTCCAGTTTGTTTTCCATTTTCTGCCAATCTTCTGTTTCCTGTCCTTGTTTTACTAATGTTCCCATATGTTTCCACTGTGACTCATAATCTTTGCACAATGAAATGTGTGGGACACTTGTATTTTTATACAGTTCCTTTAATTTGTCTGGTAAAATGATTCCTGCTGCGACTTTTGCTTCATTGTCTGAGTACAGATAATCTACAGTAATTTTAGCAGGTGTCGCATGTCGTAACCTTTTCTCTTAACCTGGGTCTAGCCCTGGTGTGTTTTTGTACCAGAGTTATATGCAGCTCATCACCTTTTTTGCTGTCTTCTACTTCCGTTTTAAGCTGCAAAGCTGCAGACAACAGGGCTTTTCCCATGTTTAACGGTGGTTTGTCTGAGATATCGATTGTGTAATAGAATGTTATTTCTTTTAATGTGTTCTTTCGAATTCGCATTTAAAGCATTTTTAACTGTTGTTGATAAGGGCCCTGAGGATTTGCATCCTCATTCAAGCCGCTGTTTGCTTTAAAACAAGCGGTCATTCTAACCCTATACTCTTCAAAAGGTTCTTCGTCTTTTTGTTTCACTCTACTGATTTCTGTGTAATTTGCCCTTTTGCGGAACCTGGCTGTGGTTCTTTCTATTAAAGCCCTAACTCGATGTTGTAATTCTCTGTCATTATGTGGCATTACAATACCATGGTGTTCTAAGTCCTTCTTTTTCTTATTTCCTTTTTGTCTTTTAGATGCCATGTTTAGCCAGAAGAATAAGTCGTCATATCCCTCTTTTTCTATTTTTGATGTATTATTTTTGTGTCGACATTTTATTTCATCTCGAAGTTTAACCAATTTTTGCGAATTTAGCTGGCCAGCGAAACCATATTTGGTTATCCACGTGTTTAAATGTTTTATTTTGGAAGGGTTTTGGAGTTGAACATATTTCCAGTCTTGACACATTAAGCGTTCTTTTGGATCCGTTTTACTGTTATTTTATCCCATTTTGTGAATTTGGAAGTCAGTTTATTTGCACCTAGAGTGACCTAAATACTGACTTTATTCAAAATGACAGAGTGACAATGAACGTCTGGGTTTTGGTAATCCTCAAACTTCTACCCAACACGGGGCGGAGGATTCTTGCATCTGCTTCCAAGCCCAGTTGTAACTTACAATCCTGTCTTATACATTCATACCTTTACACATTCACACAATATTAGTAACGTTTTTACAAACTCGGAATTTAAGTACGTACAGGACTCCGCCGTCCTCGCGGAATTTCTCGGACTCCGCCGTCCCTCTTTGACTTGCCAGTGACTAGTATTACACAAGGTTTATTCTGCCACAGACTTCTTTGTCGCGCAATTCACTCACTCTTTAACTCACTCAGGACCCTGCACGGGTGAACCCATGCAACTGGGCAGGTTCTATCTCTCCCCTGAGGAACGTCAATGCCGGCTGAGGGAAGGGCGGCGCTTCTACCTCTGGGCAGGTTATGTCATAGGGCAGCAATTACACCCAGAACTGTTTCAAGCCTCCATGTGATGTTCAGGGTTATGTTTCAAATGACAATCCACAGACCCCATCTGGGGATCCTGACTTCTCAAGTGCCCTCCTGTTACCAGGACATTAAAGATGTTTTTTAGGCCAAATCCCTTCCATCCCACAGACCTTATGACTGTGCTGTTGACTTGCTGCCTGGAACCACACCCCCACGAGGGAGGTTATTCTCTCTTTCAGGGCCGGAACACAAGGCTATGAAGGAGTATGTGGATGAATCACTGGCAGCCGGGATTATTCACCCATCTTCATCCCCTGCGGGAGCCGGATTTTTCTTTGTGAACAAGAAGGACAAGACTCTGCGACCCTGTATCGATTACCGGAGTCTCAACAACATAACGGTGAAAAACAGGTACCCTCTTCCTCTCATCTCCACCGTCTTTGAGTTCCTGGGGGGAGCCAAGGTTTTCACCAAACTCGACTTAAGAAATGCACATCATTTAGTCAGGATAAGGGAGGGGGATGAATGGAAAACAGAATTCAACACACCAACGGGACATTACGAGTATTTGGTGATGCCTTTTGGACTAACTAACGCTCCACCTGTGTTCCAGAACTTTGTCAATGATGTCCTGCGTGACATGTTGAATGTGTATGTTTTTGTATATTTGTGTGATATTTTGATATTCGCGGCACGGTGGGCGACTGGTTAGAGCGTCAGCCTCACAGTTCTGAGGAGTGGGGTTCAATCCCCGGTCCAGCCTGTGTGGAGTTTGCATGTTCTCCCCGTGCCTGCGTGGGTTTTCTCCGGGCACTCCGGTTTCCTCCCACATCCCAAAAACATGCATTAATTGGGGACCCTAAATTGCCCGTAGGTGTGAATGTGAGTGCGAATGTTGTTTGTTTGTATGTGCCCTGCGATTGGCTGGCAACCAGTTCAGGGTGTACCCCGCCTCCTGCCCGATGATAGCTGGGATAGGCTCCAGCACGCCCGCGACCCTAGTGAGGAGAAGCGGCTCAGAAAATGGATGGATGGATGGATTTTGATATTCTCCCCGGATGAGGAGACTCACATCATTCATGTCCGCTCTGTGTTGCAGCAGTTACTGCAGAATGAACTATACATCAAGGCTGAGAAATGTGAGTTCCACAAGGCATCCCTTTCTTTTCTGGGGTTCGTGCCTAACTCTTAGCCCTGAAAATTGCCCTGAAAACAGGCTTTATGTGGTTCTCACCTTAAGGGGAAGAGTCATCCATTGGGCCCACACTAACCGGACTGTATGTCACCCAGGGATTGCCAGGAGTCAATCTGTGGTCAAACAGCGCTTTTGGTGGCCCAATGTTAGAAGGGATGTCACCAATTATGTCAATCCTTGCCAGGTATGTGCTGCCAACAAGTTCTCTCGTAAACGTCCTTCTGGGGAGTTACGACCCCTGCCTATATCACAACGTCCTTGGTCAGACATCTCCGTAGACTTTGTAATGGGATTACCGGCCTCGAAAGGAAATACCACCATTGTCACAGTCGTTCTCTAAAATGGTTCTCTAAAATGGCACACTTCATTCGTATCCGATAGGGGTCCCCAATTCATTTCGCAATTTTTGAAGGAGTTTCGCAATCTCATAGGTGCTACTGTCAGACGCCAAACCGAGAGGCTGAACCAGGACCTGGAGACTGCGCTCCGATGTCTCGCTTCACAGGAGCCACGATTCCCTCCCCTCTGCATCCACTGGTCTATCACCTTTTCACGTTGTGCATGGTTACCAACCATCTCTATTTCCTGCCATTGCCCCAGAGTCCACAGTTCCAGCGGCATTGACCTTGGTGAGACTCTGCAGGAGGACCTGGGAGGGAGCCTGCCAGATGCTGCTGCGCCAGGGACGGTCCTACAAAACCGCTGCTAACCGTCGGAGAACACCGGCCCCGAGCTACAAAGTGGGTCAGTGAGTTTGGCTCTCCGCCAAGCATATTCCACTCCATGTGGAGTCCCGGAAGCTCGCTCCCAGGTTCGTTGGGCCCTTCCCCATCACGAGGATCATCAACCCTAGTCACCGTGAAGCTTAGGCTCCCAAGGTTGATGCAGGTCCACCCTACTTTTCACGTCAGCCTGCTCAAGCCAGCCCGGGTGTCCCCTCTGGTCCCGCCTTCCATGCCCCCTCCTCCCCCCCGGTTCGTGGATGGGGGCCCTGTCTTCACTGTGAGGCGGCTGTTGTCGTCTCGTCGGAGGGGGAGGGTGTTTCAATATCTGGTGGACTGGGAGGGCTACGGGCCTTGTTAGAATAAATGTACATTTGTTATCCCATATTTACTCTTATAGTATTTTCAAAGCATGCATTTAGCAGTATGTTGATTGTATCATAAAAGTTGACGTCTGTGAAGAGGACTGTGCCCTCATCAAAAGATAGCGACTGGAACATTTTGTGATCGAAGGTCAAAGGTTGAAGCAATCAGCGCTGATGAAGATCACATCTGCACAATAAGTCATATATGTGATTGTTTTACGTTGCTGCTGTGTGTGCCCTTATCTCAAGATAGCAGCAACGTCTGTGTAACTAGGAACCGCCCTAAGAAAATAAAAAGAGAGGAATCGACAGAGTTTGTACAGAGCGGTAGGAGTTTGTAAACTGCGAACAACTCTAATCGTTCTCCTCGCGAGTATATAAACCATCTCTTGTCTTCCTTCCTTGTTTATTGTTTATTAAATGTTCTAGGTTGTTTGAACCTGACATTAACTTGGTCCTTCGAGCCGGATGCCAAAATACCTAAGGATTCCAGCGGGTGTGGTGGACTCCAGAAAGACCGTGGCCACAGCAGGCTCCCTAGAGAGAGCCTTGAGATCCTTTTCCAGGACTGGACCTCGACCCATCAGCTGGGATCTGACGGTTGACGGCATTCCGATGGAGGGAAGACAACAGTAGTGAGTTAAACTTCCTTAAAGGGGGAAAGTGAATGACTGGAGGTCATTGCGCGTTAGAAAACCCTGTGAATATTAGTAAATGGCAGGTAAATGAGGGACGGCGGAGTCCGATAAATTCCGTAGAAAAAGGACGGCGGAGTTCTGTGTACACTTAAATTCTGTGAAAATTGCAGTAATAAAGCGCTTGTGTGACTGAGAAGTGAATGAATGGAGATAAAATACCACTAGGTATTTATCTCATATAAAACAGTGGGATTGTAAACAGCAGGTGTGGATGCAAAGGCAAGAATTCTCCACCTGAAAAGGTTGAAGTGAGAATTACCACAAAAGAAAATTTGAGTTGCTGTCCTACTGATAAGAAACCAGTTTTTAGAACATCCTAGGTGTTGACAAACTGGACCAAATTCTCTAAAATGGGGAAAGGTAGTAAAATAAAACCCAGGGATACACTGCAGTGTAAAGATTGGAAATTCATTAAAAAAAAAAAAAAAGAAAAAGACAGGATCCTGATAAATGTTCAATATTTAGACACATGGATAACTGAACACGGCTTTAATGGTTAGTTAAATATACAAAAAAATAGCAGTGTTGCAGGAATCAATCATAAAAAAAAAAGAAAAACCTTTAAAAAATGAAGGAAAATGGTTTTGAGGAAACAAAATACTGGGTGAAAATAGCCACAAATAGGGATGAGCGAGACAGAGAACGGAAAGAGAATGTAGACAAAATAAAGGAAAAGAATGTGAAAAGAAAGACAGAGAATGTGTAGAGAAGGAAAAAGAACAATTAATGTTCCATAGAAAGGAGGATGATCAAACAGGATCAGTGTTGAGGAGAAGAGAGAGTTGTTGAAGTAAGTGAAAACGGGGGAGGTGTAACTGCCCCCCTTTATCCCAAATTACCACCCGCCTCCACATTATGAGGCAACACCACACAGAATGACTAGATCAGAGGGAACTGACTTGAAATGGTCAAAACAACTGGGAGAATTGCTATCTCCCGCACCGACTACTCCACAAATAACTAATACGTCACCTGACCAAGGAGACCTGTATCCAATGATTCAGGTAGCCAATCCAAACACCCAAGATGGTGCCGACCCGACTATTTTAGTTTATAGGACTTGGACTATGGACGACATCAAAAAGACCATAGAAGGACTGACACCACATAAAGCAGACATAAACCAGTTTGTGGAGGAATTGGAAAATTTAAGGCGATCATATTATTTAGATGGTGCAGAAATCCAACAAGTGTGGATGACGGCCATGGGTCCAGATTGGCATAATATGAGAGGACCATGGAATCCAAGAGATGCAAATGGGATTTTGGCCCATGATAGTCGCAAATTGGGACACCGGGTGCAAGGATTAAGTAACAGAGCAACCCAGCGTTTCAGACAGAGAGCAAATTACACTGAAATAGGAAGAGTAAAACCAAAGGATGATGAGCCTTTTGAGGAATACAGAGTAAGAATGACAACTGTATTCAAGACTCACAGCAGCCTGCAGGAGGATGAAGATATAAATGAGCCATTTCAACAGCAGTTGAAGAATGCTCTCCTTGCAGGTTTAAAAGATGCAATTCGCAGCTGGGATAACAAACATTACATTGGCCTGCCTACAGGCACCTGGGAGGAGTATGTAAATCACGCCCTCCATCCTGAAAAAATACATAAATAAATTAATTAATTAATTCATAAATTAATAAAAGATAAAAAGAAACAGCAACAGCATTAATGACTGAAGGGAGAAAGGTGATCCCCAAATTACAAGACAAAATGTCAGAGAATTATTTGCGTATTACACTCTGGTACAAAGGTACACCTGGTCCAGATGTGGAATATGAGAGAAAATTAGCAAAAAGAACACCAGCCAGAGTCACTGTGACTTATTTATACACTGATACAGAAAGCACAGCAGTTGCAGAAGTGACATTAAATGAAAAGATGGAAGCACTGTTTAGAATGTGGACTCCATCCCACATCTCGTTGTACAAAAATAGACATAAAAAATGGAAAGACTTAGGGAGAATAGTTGAACAAGGTGAGAAAGCAACTGTTTAGGTTACCTTTTCAACCAATACAGAAATAAGTGCCTCAACAGGAATAGAAAGAGAGGTACTATTTTGGACAATTCAGGCACAAGAAGCGATACACCTACATTCTCAGCAAAAATGAGACTTAATGTTCACTGAGGATGAGGAAGATTTGTTGAAGGAAGTGTCAAAGAAGTTATGGTCCAGAGGACCTACAGATGTTGGGTTAATAAAAGGAACCTTACCAGTACAAATCAGGCAAAAAAAACTGAATACAGACGTGTGAGCAATAGAAGATAACTAATTATTGTAGAATCTGGGTTCAAAATTATGCTGAAATCACTGCGCACCTGAGTAAAATGATGTATGAGGAAGACCTCAAAATGACATCACCCTTAAAGTGGATTGATGAAGCAGAAAAAGCTTTTTGTGAAATAAAACATGATTGTCAAGAGTTAGCAGAAACAACAGTCAAAAGCAGAAGTGACCTGAAAGATCAGCCTTTAGAAAAAGGAGATGTCCTATTTGTAGATGGCTCATCTAAGAAAAATGAACTAGGGAAAACACAAACAGGTTATGCAGTAGTGACTAAAGACACTATAATAAAAGATGAGCGGTTTATTCTCAAATTTCAAACTTCAAATTACTCAGCTCAGGCAGCAGAATTAGCAGCGTTAACAGAAGCGTGTAAAATAATGAGAGGAAAGGATGTTACTATTTACACAGTCAATATGCATTTGCCACAGTACACACCTTTGCACAATATTGGAAGAATAGAGGCATGATATCATCAACAGGCAAATTGGTTACACGTGCAGGACTATTAGAAGCAGTGCAGCTGCCACGGACCTTAGCCATCTGCAAGTGTGCAGCATAAAGAAGCTGCTGCAGGACAGACACGTGTTAACAATAGAAGATAACACAAATTTAGACAAAGAGACGTTAAAAAACATGCAAACACAAAGTGAAAAAAATAATATTCATTGATAATCTGTTCCCTCAGTTTAGTAAACCGTTCCCTCAGTTTAGTCAACCGTACCCTCAGTTTAGTCAACCGTACCCTCAGTTTAGTCAACTGTACCCCCAGTTTAGTAATCCGTTCCCCCAGTTTAGTAATCCGTTCCCCCAGTTTAACAAATGTCTGGGGCTCCGTATACCTACGTATATCTGTCAATTCTTACTGGCGTGAATTCTGTGTATAAATTGTCATGTCGTGATATATCCTACATCCCATTTTTTTCAACTGAAAGGCAATATTGCTGTAGTTCGAGGGGGTTGACATTATATAGCAGTACTAGCAGGACCGGCTACAATTAGCCTGCGTGTTTCCTTTCACTTTCCGTGCTTTTAAGCATTCGCTCGCTGCAATCACGCTATCATGACAACCTTCTTATCCCCGATGTGGTGACGTTAGTGTGGTTTTTTTTCTGGCACATAGTGGCCACCAAAGGGGCCCTAGTTGAGTTGAGTTCTCTCCGCAGAAGTGAAAGTTCACAGACAGACAAATGCGTCTGTGATGGATCAAGCAATGTAAGTATCTTGTCTGCAGTTATTCACCTTTTTGTTTCATGATAACAATTTGTTGTGGCTATTTACTGCCGTACTGAGCTACCAGATTTTCTTTTTCAACTGAAAGACAAAGTTTGAGGGGGTTGATATTGGCAGTATAATGAATGCACGTTTTTCTGCAACGATGTTTTTATCGGACTTTTAAGACATTCATAAGTATAAGCGGTACAGAAAATGGATGGATGGGTATGTCTGTATTTAATTTACAGGACATTTTTATTTCTGTTAATACAGTAAAGACAGTCAATAATACAACTATTAAAAAAGAGGTAAGGAGAGGTTACAAAGGATATAAAAGTCAACACACCCCTGTTCAAATGGCAGATTTTTGAAGAGAGGGGCTGGGGCAAAGTGGGAGCATATGTGGAATTCTCCCAAGGAGTCAAATAAATGCCCATCAGATTTCAAAACACTTGATAAATTGTGGACAGAGAGGGTTATTTATTTATTTATCTGATTGGGGGGGGGGCTCCAGCAAAAAAAGGGCACTTTTTTTGCCCAGGGCAAAAGGGTGGGTGCTTGAGCACCACCTAGTGGGTATGTGTGCACACGCCTGTTCCTTGGTGAAAACTTGAAACTGCTGATTGGAAAGTAAATACATGCTACTTTTTAAAATAGGTTGTTATTACAAAGAGAATTATGTCTAGCCAAAAATATGGTCGTGCTCTAACAGTCAATTGTTCGAACAGTCATTGTTTCAACTATGATTACGGTATACTTATAAAAATTTACAAGTTTACCTCAATAAGGACACGGAAGCTGGTTTGACCTCAGTGAGGTTTTTATAAAAGATGTTGAAACTGCTGTCAGTTTTTTTCCTTCACTCTCACTTTGCCACAGGATTACAGACGGCATCCATCCACATTAGTAGAGGTGCGATTGTACACTTAAATGAGATGCTACTTTAATAAAAGGTGTCAATTTTAAGTTTTTATGATATATTGGTCCATTAACCAATTCGTTATGAGAAATCTTTTTGTAACCCCTGTAGGATGAGTTGGATTCCACCAAGTAAGTGTGGAACCGCCATCTGATTCGTCCATCCGAGAACGAGCGGGTGCCTCATGGTCGGCCTCATGCAATGTTCATGGTACCTGAGCTGTATGGCACCCAGGACTTTTTGTGCCAAGTTGGTGAGGAGGACTTTATGAGGTGTGAAGGTGACTGCATCCACCGCAATGATGATGCTGATGTGTTCACTCTCTGTACACATATAATGGCACACTCGATGGATATATGGCCATGGACAACTACCTCTACTTGAGAGAGGAGCTCATTTAACTTTTAGGCCTTAGTAGATAAAGGTGTAAAGGGTTTTAAAGTCCTATACAATTTCTAACATGTCATATCATCCAACCAATGTACGTACCTCTTAACTCCTAATGACATGCATGCATCCTCTCTTCTGGATGCTACAACACCTGATTTGCCTCTGTAATACAGCAACCAGAATGTAAAACCCCTGCCATATTTTGAATCCACCTGATCATTTAAAAAAGCAGGTGGACATCCCAGATCCAGAAAGTAAAAATATAATCGGTCTAACCATTTATTATACCAACTGAATTTAATCACCACAATATCTCAACAGGGTAGATGAGTTCTCAACTGGCATTCTGTGAAATTCTTGAGATGCTCAGTTGGATCCAAATTATGGGAGGGTTTTTATTTTCCGAACCTGGATTGTACAGTTCTCTGCCCCACCAAGCCTCTTCCTCATTACTCCACTATTGAGCCTCCACCTCATTTCACCATTTATGAGCCTCCTCTTCATTTGACCTTCGATGGACAAGCTCCTCAATCTTCCGCCAAACAAGTGTTCTTTTCACGCCTCATTTGACCGGCATCCACTGATGAAATTCAGACCCTTTTTTGAATTGTTCAGAAAAAAAGGTATTTGGACAGACAGCTGTCTTCAGTCATGACAATTTCTTTCAACTCTTTTGGTTTATGAAATGCTTTGTTGTTGCAGTTAATTTCACAGCATACTTTTCATTGTATATATTCTATTACGTCATTATTACGTGTATTTGCCTTGATATTGCCACTTAAATTGCTGATGTATACACATTTTTGTGAACAAAATATGTAGCTATAAACCTCCATCAGGCATGCAGTGAGTAATTCAGACAACATGTCACAATCACTAATTGTTAATGAAAGCAACATTTAAGTTTGTTGCTATAAATGTGTCTGGTAATTAAAATAAGTTTAAAGAATAAAACCAACTGTCTTCTACTGGTTCAGGTAGCTGAACCAGCTTGAGTACGAACTGTATTTTGACACTTAGGTTATCCTCAGTATACTGCACATTTCTGGGAGTATGGCGCAATGACCAAGTGAAACGAGGTGGTCAAATTTACGCTAATGCACGGTGGCAGATCAGGCGGTAACAAGGTGACGACCTTAAAGCTGTAGACTGTAGACAATAGCTACATAGTCTTGCATGAAAACTTGCATGACAATACCAGTTAAAGTTGTGTGTAACCACACCAAAAGTGCTTCTTTTGTCAAAAACAATGTGCAAATGTAATGTAAACAATGTCAATTCAGTGTAAACAAGTAGTCACTCTGGCTGGTATGAATAGAGTCATTGCATGGACAGCGTAGCAATCAATCTGAGGAAAAAAGAAGAATATTTGTAATTCAACAAGAAGCTGTAGCAATACCTAAATAGCATGATCATCAATAATTCTGAAACATAATGAGTTAAAAGCCTAGAGAGTAAAACATGTTTGTTACAGCCAGGTAGATAAATGATTGACAATAACAGAGCTCTTTTTTATGATCTAGCTGCCAGCAGCTACTGTACGAAACAGCTGATCAACATTTCCCACTGTTCACATTGCAAGATTGCATTGCCATATAGCACATTATAGTTCACATGACTGCCTTGGCTCACACTTACATTGATTACAGAGATATTCACAAACGAGTTCATTGGTGCATGCACTCAATTACTACAGTTAGCCTATTTATCCATCCATCCATCCATTCTCTACCGCTTATCCGGGTCGGGTCCCGGGGGCAGTAGCTTCAGCAGGGACGCCCAGACTTCCCTCTCCCCAGCCACTTCATCCAGCTCTTCCGGGGGGATCCCGAGGCGTTCCCAGGCCAGCCGAAGGACGTAGTCTCTCCAGCGTGTCCTGGGTCGTCCCCGGGGTCTCCTCCCGGTGGGACATGCCCGGAACACCTCACCAGGGAGGCGTCCGGGAGGCATCCGAATCAGATGCCCCAGCCACCTCATCTGGCTCCTCTCAATGCGGAGGAGTAGCGGCTCTACTCTGAGATCCTCCCGGATGACCGAGCTTCTCACCCTATCTCTAAGGGAGAGCCCGGACACCCTGCGGAGGAAACTCATTTCGGCCGCTTGTATCCGGGATCTTGTTCTTTCGGTCACGACCCACAGCTCATGACCATAGGTGAGGGTAGGAACGAAGATCGACCGGTAAATTGAGAGCTTCGCCTTTCGGCTTAGCTCTTTCTTTACCAATGCTTCAACGCTCACGTGGGCAATGACAGTGAGACCTGGAAGGGCGCGATTGGGAGGAACGGCCCCCCCGATCAGAACCCGAGCGGTGTTCTGTTATTGGACTTCTGTGCTCGTCACGGATTGTCCATAACGAACACCATGTTCAAGCATAAGGGTGTCCACACGTGCACTTGGCACCAGGACACCCTAGGTCGCAGTTCGATGATCGACTTTGTGGTGGTGTCATCGGACTTGCGGCCGCATGTCTTGGACACTCGGGTGAAGAGAGGGGCGGAGCTGTCAACTGATCACCACCTGGTGGTGAGTTGGCTCCGATGATGGGGGAAGATGCCGGTCCGACGTGGCAGGCCCAAACGTATTGTGAGGGTCTGCTGGGAACGTCTGGCAGAATCCCCTGTCAGAAGGAGTTTCAACTCCCTCCTCCGACAGAACTTTGCTCATGTTCCGGGGGAGGCGGGGGACATCGAGTCCGAGTGGACCATGTTCCGCGCCTCCATTGCTGAGGCGGCCGACCGGAGCTGTGGCCGTAAGGTGGTCGGTGCCTGTCGTGGCGGCAATCCCCGAACCCGTTGGTGGACACCAACGGTGAGGGAAGCCGTCAAGCTGAAGAAGGAGTCCTATCGGGCCTTTTTGGCCTGTGGGACTCCTGAGGCAGCTGATGGGTACCGGCTGGCCAAGCGGAATGCAGCTCTGGTGGTCGCTGAAGCAAAAACCCGGGCATGGGAGGAGTTCGGTGAGGCCATGGAGAAAGACAGCTTTGAGGAAATTCTGGTCCACCATCCGACGTCTCAGGAGAGGAAAGCAGTGCACCACCAACACTGTGTATAGTGGGGATGGGGCGCTGCTGACCTCGACTCGGGACGTTGTGTGTCGGTGGAGAGAATACTTCGAAGACCTCCTCAATTCCACCGACACGCCTTCCCATGGGGAAGCAGAGTGTGGGTTCTCTGAGGCGGGCTCTCCTATCTCTGGGTTTGAGGTCACCGAGGTAGTTAAAAAGCTCGTCGGTGGCAGGGCCCCGGGGGCGGATGAGATTCGCCCGGAGTTCCTAAAGGCTCTGGATGTTGTGGGGCTGTCCTGGTTGACACGCCTCTGCAACATCGCGTGGACATCGGGGACAGTGCCTCTGGATTGGTAGACTGGGGTGGTGGTCCCCCTTTTTAAGAAGGGGGACCGGAGGGTGTGTTCCAACTACAGGGGGGTCACACTGCTCAGCCTCCCTGGCAAGGTCTATTCAGGGGTGCTGGAGAGGAGGGTCCGTCGGGAAGCCGAATCTCAGATTCAGGAGGAGCAGTGTGGTTTTCGTCCTGGCCGTGGAACAGTGGACCAGCTCTACACCCTCGGCAGGGTCCTCGAGGGTGCATGGGAGTTCGCCCAACCAGTTTACATGTGTTTTGTGGACTTGGAGAAGGCATTCAACCGTGTCCCTCGGGGAGTCCTGTGGAGAGTGCTTCGGGAGTATGGGGTACCGAACCCCCTTATACGGGCTGTTCGGTCCCTGTACGACCGGAGTCGGAGTTTGGTCCGCATATCCGGCAGTAAGTCGGACTCGTTCCCGGTGAGGGTTGGACTCCGCGAAGGCTGCCCTTTGTCGCCGATTCTGTTCATAACTTTTATGGACAGAATTTCTAGGCGCAGCCGAGGCGTAGAGGGGGTCCGGTTTGGTGGCCTCAGTATTGCATCTCTGCTTTTTGCAGATGATGTGGTTCTGTTGGCTTCATCAAGCCGTGACCTCCAACTCTCATTGGAGCAGTTCGCAGCCGAGTGTGAAGCGGCTGGGATGAGAATCAGCACCTCCAAATCTGAGACCATGGTCCTCAGTCGGAAAAGGGTGGCATGCCATCTCCAGGTCGGGGATGAGATCCTGCCCCAAGTGGAGGAATTCCAGTATCTTGGGGTCTTGTTCACGAGTGAGGGAAGAATGGAACGGGAGATCGACAGGCGGATCGGTGCAGCGTCTGCAGTGATGCGGACTTTGTATCGGTCCGTTGTGGTAAAGAAAGGCTATTTATTTAATGTAAAATAGTTAATGTACTTCTTGATTTACACTGTGTACTAGACTCACCACCTGCCAAAAATAATTTGTGTGCAAACTCACTTTGCCACATAAACCCTGATTACTGAGACTGATATTGCACATTTACAAACTCAAATATCAACCATATCACACTACACATATATGAAGCAAAAACATTGCCTTGAATATACATCTCGATGAAATGACAAATGTTTACAAGGGGATACATACATTCTCTTCAATAAAGGTGGCAATGACATTATCATCTAACCTTCTTTGCTCTTGAAGGAATTTTTGAAAATTTGAATCCATCCTGTGAAACAAAAATAAGCTTCCTGTCAAGCTCAACAATGTGCCAAATAACTGAATCTGCCCTGTGTGTATATTAGCACGTCTGGAGTTCAATCTCTGCATTCCATATTTGTAGTATAGTTTGCAGTTTAGTCTATCACACATAGCATTGGTTTCACAATTCATGTAACTTAGTGTCTTTTCCATAAATTCAGTAAATGACCACACATATTCTATGGGTATTGGCATAATCATCATGGTCATTATCATCAGACCACAGCCTACCTGCAATTGATTAGAATGAAATGGCTTACACTTGACAACCAGAGGACACAAAGCTTCATTGAATAACCATGGCAAACTTTGAAGACACAACAAGATGAAAAGTACTTAAACTTACAAAGCAGACCAAGAACTTTGGAGAAAAAAATGGCACAAAATTGCAAAATGGCATTTATGAATGACCAAATAATAAAACTATCCTACCAAAAAAATCTATACAAATGGCCTGCTATGTTGAGTCATGGTGTAACACATTTCTCAACAGGAGGAATGGTGGGGCAGATACATCAATATTATACAACTTATGGTTTTAATTCTAATTTTTTTTAAAAACTATTTTGTAGGGCATGTTTGACATGTGCAATGCACAATCCACAAGGTAATTTGAGACCATGCAGAGAGCGTTTCCCTACACCGCAATACCCGTTTCAAATTATCCATATGGACTTTATTGAATTCAACCAAAGTGAGGAAAAAAATATGTTTGGTCATCATAGATGCCTTTTCAAAATGGATAGAAATCTTCCCAACCAAATATCCAGATGCATTGACAGTGGAAAAAGGACTTTGTAAGGATATCATTAAAAGTTATGGTATTCCTGAAAAAATATACAGTGATAACGGTGCCCATTTTGTTAACCAAATTGTGAAAAAGATAGGAGTAATGTTTCACATTGATCTAAAGAATCATTACCACCCTCAAAGCGCTGGATTAGTGGAAAGGATGAATGGAACAATAAAAAACAGACTTAAAAAGTGCATTGAAGAAACAGGAAGGCTGTGGACACAGTGT
Source organism: Phyllopteryx taeniolatus (assembly GCF_024500385.1). Lineage (NCBI taxonomy): Eukaryota > Metazoa > Chordata > Actinopteri > Syngnathiformes > Syngnathidae > Phyllopteryx > Phyllopteryx taeniolatus. The sequence goes on along the minus strand of NC_084502.1, from coordinate 50,316,256 downwards.
TTGGAATTAGTAAAACTGTATATAACTATCACAACTACTTCAGGGCTAGCAGCCTATGAAACATTGTTTGGAAGGCCTTATAAACTATTTTAATTTAAGAACCAATGGGAAACAAATGATAAAGCTAATTTAGCTGACTACATGCGTAAAATGTTAGAAAAACAAGAACAAGCACAAAAACAAGGTGGTGAGGATCCTTTTGTCTCCCAGCAGGATGCCAAACTAGTGGAGCCGGGAGACTGGGTTCTTGTAAGAAGTGTGAAGAAGAAACAGTGGTACACAGCTAAGTGGCAAGGCCCGTTTCACGTATTGTTGACAACCCCCACAGCTACAAAGATAGCAGAGAGGTCAACTTGGATTCATTTGACACATTGTAAAAAGGTCATTTCGGTTGAAAACTCTGACAAGGGAGGTGAGCAAAAGTCTGATAATAGGGTGGTCTCAGACGTTTAGAATCTAGGAAGACCTGAAAGTCAGTGAAGATTTTATAAGACACCAAACTAAAGTAGAGGGGATATTTCAACCAGAATGACCCCTAAGTGTTTAAAATCAGCTATTGGGTGTTGGATGTCAACGCTATCTGTTATTTTGATTTTTATGTTAGTATGGTATTTGTGGGAATCACCCAAGGTTAAACGAACGGACCATAAGGTAACCACTAAACCCTTACTTTTACACAGGGTTAGACATAGGAGCGGACAGTCAGGAACACCAATTCCTGTCATTCCCTGGATAGTCTCATGGGGCATATAATAATTCAATTAGGGTAACCATAGCACCAAACACAACGACTAAATTGAGGCTCCCAATTACTAATTTAAAGGGATTTGCAAACACCAAACAGATAACTGGAAAAGGTTATGAGACGTATTTGTGGTACCTTACAGGACATGTATTAGATTTGAGTTGGAATTACATGTATGAGTTGGGACAGCGTGTTTCCTCTGACTAGAGTTGATATGCACAAAACTATGTTTTCCACAAAGGTCTGGGAGTAAACAAGGGTGTTTATTGCAGTATAGTATAAAGTGTAAATCAGATAAGGGCATGGGAGTTTATTGCAGGAAAGGTCCCACCAGGGTGCATGTGGAGACCACGGACAGATGTAAGAGAGGAGGTGGCTGCGGGGAGCCACTGTGGACATAAGATGCAAGACCGCGCCTGGAGCCAGCAGCAAATGGTCATCATTCTACAGGACAATGAAGACGTCAGATGGGACTTGGACCAATCAGATGACGACGATCCTATACTTCCTCTTTGAAACATTGTATAAGTCTGGGGCAAGAACAGATAGCTTTGATCAGTCTGCGCTGTCTTTGCTGAGGCAAGGATAAGCGTAGCTGCTGACCCAGAGCTCTGTAAAAGGTATAGACTCCTCTGTCAGGTATAAATTGGTTGACTTTTAACACGTCGTTATAATTGTAGCTCTTTCACGAAAACGAACATGCATGGAACCTCGAGAGTAATAAATTATAAAATTCAAGTTCCTACAGTATCAATAGTGGTAGAAATTAACTTCAATCCGTAGCCAAGAGGGGACATCTGGTGGTGGTGTGGAGATGCTAGACTATTTGATAAATTGCCAAAGAATGTAACAGGTCTCCGTGCTCTAGTAACTTTGTTGTTGCCGGTATCAGCACATCCCATGTCTGTACAAGAATTAACAGCTAGTATATCCACTGTCATGCCAGAACATTGGCGACGTCAGAGAAAAGAGCAGCAGATTGGCAGGGCCAAAATGATCCAACATACATTGACGCCGTTGGTGTTCCCCATGGTGTTTCAAGTGAGAACAAATTCGAGTATCAAATAGCTGCAGGATTTGAGTCCTCGATCTGTTGGTGGTGTACAACCAACAAAAACGTAGACAGAATCAACTACATCCATTACAACGTGCAAAAATTGGGCAATTGGACGCAGAGGGGGTTTGAAGCTGTACATGAACAGCTATCAGCCACATCACTTATGGCATTCCAAAACAGGATAGCTGTTGACAAGTTGTTGGCTGAGAGGAGGAGTATGTGCTATGTTCAGGAGAACAATGCTGCACATTCATTCCCAACAACACAGCTACGGATGGCAGTCTCACCAAGGCCATAGAGGGACTCCGAACCCTTAATGGTAAAATGGTGTTGACACCTCCATGTGGAACTCCTAGATGAATGCCTTTGGAAAATACAAAGCCGTGGTGTCCTCAATTTTGGTATCAATCGCTGTTTTTTCAGCAATTTTGACCTTGTGTGGATGTTGTTGTATTCCTTGTCTGCGTTCTCATTAATAGATTGATAACAACAGCAATCTCACCCATGGAGAACCAGATGGCTCAAATGTATCCTTTACTTGGTCCTGACTCTGAAGATAATGACAGTAATGAAGATAATGACAGTAATGATGATAATGACGTGCATTATGACCTGCCGGATTTGTTTCCAGATCCAGGTGGCTATGAATAAAGATTAACATTGCCTCTGAGAGCAAATGTATGTGTTTTCATAGAAATGATTTTACAGTCAAAAATCTAACTGAAGTTGCTGATGTATGGTGATATGAGAATTTGAGCAAATATGTGATAAACAGGAGGGACATGTTAGAATAAATGTACATTTGTTATCCCATATTTACTCTTATAGTATTTTCAAAGCATGCATTTAGCAGTATGTTGATTGTATCATAAAAGTTGACGTCTGTGAAGAGGACTGTGCCCTCATCAAAAGATAGCGGCTGGAACATTTTGTGGTCGAAGGTCAAAGGTTGAAGCAATCAGCGCTGATGAAGAACACATCTGCACAATGAGTCATATATGTGATTGTTTTACGTTGCTGCTGTGTGTGCCCTTATCTCAAGATAGCAGCAATGTCTGTGTAACTAGGAACCGCCCTAAGAAAATAAAAAGAGAGGAATCGACAGAGTTTGTTCAGAGCGGTAGGAGTTTGTAAACTGCGAACAACTCGAATCGTTCTCCTCGCGAGTATATAAACCATCTCTTGCCTTCCTTCCTTGTTTATTAAATGTTCTAGGTTGTTTGAACCTGACAGGCCTGATGAATGTTCATGGGTGCCGTCTGTGTTTATCGTGGATGACTCGTTCATTCGGGACATCCACGTTGCGCATCCAGGGGCTCCGGGGCCGTCTGGGGCCGGCCGTTAAGGGGGGGGGGGGGGGGGGGGGGGGGGGGGGTACTGTCATGGGTGTGTGTGTTCCAGTTTTTGTCTTCCCCCTGTTTCATACACACCTGCTCCTGAGAGCATCTTCACCACCTGTGCCTCGTTCACCCTAACTACACCTTGCATTTAACCTCGTGTCTCATTCTTTCTCCTCGCCAGTTTGTTGTACCTTGTCGTCGTGTTCCAGCATTCCTTGTTTCCACGTCACCGACTCACAGTAAGACTAGATAGACCCTGTTCCGATTATCGACCTTGTCTTTTTGCCTCACGTTTTTGGATACTGTTGCCTTTTTTGGATTGCCTGCCTGTGTACCGACCGCTGCCCGTATATTAAACCTCTCTTTTTGTAACTGTCCATTTGTTTTGGAGTCGTGCATTTTTGGGTCCTATCCTCTGTTCCGTTCATGACAATAACATGGACATCCAAATACGATGCAACAAATTCGCTCCAGTTTCACCAGAGGGCTAATCTTAGTTTTCTCAAGCTCACAAGTGCTCGCAATGGTAACGGAATGACACAGACAGACTGCGGCTGCTTCATGCCACATCCAAGATGGCTACTACGCTGCCTGGATTTATTGCAAAATATTGTGAATTTTGTGTGTTTGGGTTCGATGAAACTTGGCATTCTCCTCACTCGGGCCTGGACCAATATGTAGCGTATATTCTTCTTTTCCTTTCGGCTTGTCCCGTTAGGGGTCGCCACAGCGCGTCATCCTTTTCCATGTAAGCCTATCTCCTGCATCCTTCTCTCGAACACCAACTGCCATCATGTCTTCCCTCACGACATCCATCAACATTCTCTTTGGTCTTCCTCTCGCTCTCTTGCCTGGCAGCTCCATCCTCATCATCCTTCTACCAATATACTCACTATTTCTCCTCTGGACGTGTCCAAACCATTGAAGTCTGCTCTCTCTAACTTTGTCTCCAAAACATCCAACCTTGGCTGTCCCTCTGATGAGCTCATTTCTAATTTTATCCAACCTGGTCACTCCAAGAGCGAAACTCAAAATCTTCATTTCCGCCACCTCCAGCTCTGCTTCCTGTTGTCTCTTCAGTGCCACTGTCTCTAATCCGTACATCATGGCTGGCCTCACCACTGTTTTATAAACTTTGCCCTTCGTCCTAGAAGAGACTCTTCTGTCACATAACACACCTGACACCTTCCTCCACCCGTTCCAACCTGCTTGGACCCGTTTCTTCATTTCCTGACCACACTCATCATTGCTCTGGACGGTTGACCAAGTATTTAAAGTCCTTCACCCTTGCTATCTCTTCTCCCTTTAGCCTCATTCTTCCCCCACCACCCCTCTCATTCATGCACATATACTCTGTTTTACTTCGGCTAATCTTCATTCCTCTTCTTTCCAGTGCATGCCTCCATCTTTCTAACTGTTCCTCCAGCCGCTCCCTGCTTTCACTGCAGATCACAATGTCATCTGCAAACATCATGGTCCACGGGGATTCCAGTCTAACCTCATCTGTCAGCCTATCCATCACCACTACAAAAAGGAAGGGGCTCAGGGCTGATCCCTGATGCAGTCCCACATCCACCTTAAATTCTTCTGTCACAGCTACAGCACACCTCACCGCTGTTCTGCTGCCCTCGTACATGTCCTGTATTATTCTAACATACTTCTCTGCCATTCCAGACTTCCTCTTGCAGTACCACAGTTCCTCTCTGGGTACTCTGTCAAAGGCTTTCTCTAGATCTACAAAGACACAATGTAGCTCCTTCTGACCTTCTCTGTACTTTTCCATCACCATCCTCAAGGTAAATAATGCATCTGTGGTACTCTTTCTAGGCATGAAACCATTTTGTTGCTCGCAAATACTCACTTCTGTCCTGAGTCTAGCCTCCAGTACTCTTTCCCATAACTTCATTGTGTGGCTCATAAACTTTATTCCTCTATAGTTGCCACAGCTCTGCACATCACCTTTGTTCTTAAAAATGGGCACCAGTACACTTTTCCTCCATTCCTCAGGCATCTTCTCACGCACTAGAATTCTATTGAACAAGCTGGTCAAAAACTCCACAGCCACCTCTCCTAGATGATTCCATACCTCCACAGGAATGTCATCAGGACCAACTGCCTTTCCATTTTTCATTCTCTTTAATGCCTTTCTAACTTCCCCCTTACTAATCATTGCCACTTCCTGGTCCACCACACTTGCCTCTTCTACTCTCCCTTCTCTATCATTTTCCTCATTCATCAACTCCTCGAAGTATTCTTTCCATCTAGCTAGCACACTGCTGGCACCAGTCAACATATTTCCATCTCTATCCTTAATCACCCTAACCTGCTGCACATCCTTCCCATCTCTATCCCTCTGTCTGGCCAGCCTGTATAGATCCTTTTCTCCTTCTTTAGTGTACAACCTGGCATACATGTCATCATATGCCTCTTGTTTTGCCTTTGCCACCTCTACCTTTGCCCTGTGTCGCATCTCAATGTATTCCTTTCGCCTCTCCTCGGTCCTCTCAGTGTCCCACTTCTTCTTAGCTTACCTTTTTCCTTGTATGATTTCCTGTACTGTGAGGTTCCACCACCAAGTCTCCTTCTCTCCTTTCCTGCCAGAAGATACACCAAGTACTCTCCTGCCTGCCTCTCTGATCACCTTGGCTGCAGTGGTCCAGTCTTCTGGAAGCTCCTCCCGTCCACCGAGAGCCTGTCTCACCTCTTCCCGAAAAGCTGCACAACACTCGTCCTGTCTCAGCTTCCACCACATGGTTCTCTTCTCTGCCTTTGTCTTCCTAATTTTCCTCCCCACCACCAGAGTCATCTTACACACCACCATCCTATGCTGTCTAGCAACACGCTCCCCTCCCACTACCTTACAGTTGGTAACCTCCTTCAGATTACATCGTCTGCACAAGATGTAATCCACCTGTGTGCTTCTACCTCCACTCTTGTAGGTCACCCTATGTTCGTGCCTCTGGAAAAAAGTGTTCACTACAGCCATTTGCATCCTTGTAGCAAAGTCTACCACCATCTGTCCCTCCAAGTTCCTTTCCTGGATGCCGTACTTACCCATCACTTCTTCATCACCCCTATTACCTTCACCAACATGTCCATTACAATCTGCACCAATTACGACTTTCTCTCTGTCTGGGATGCTCAGAACTACTTTATCTAGCTCCTTCCAAAATTTATGTTTCACCTCTAGGTCACATCCTACCTGTGGGGCATAGCCACTAATCACATTACACATAACACCCTCAATTTCAAATTTCAGCCTCATCACTCGATCTGATACTCTTTTCACCTCCAAGACATTCTTTGCCAACTCTTCTTTTAAAATAACCCCGACTCCATTTCTGTTCCCATCTACACCATGGTAAAATAATTTTAACCCTGCCCCTAAACTTCTAGCCTTACTGCCTTTCCACCTGGTCTCCTGGACACACAATATATCAACCTTTCTCCTAATCATCATGTCAACCAACTCCCGAGATTTTCCTGTCATAGTCCCAACATTCAAAGTCCCCACATTCAGTTCTAGGCTCTGTGTTTTCCTCTTCTCTTTCTGCCGAAGAACCCGCTTTCCACGTCTTCTTCTTCTTCTTTGACTTCGACTCACAGTAGCTGAATTTCCAACGGTGCCCCGCAGGTTGACGGCGCCGGTGGCGGACGTTGTTAACCCGGGCCACGACCGATCCGGTATGGAATGCTTTGGATGAACGCTCATATTTGTTTGGCAAGGTTTTAAGCCGGATGCCCTTCCTGACGCAACCCTCTGCATTTATCCGGGCTTGGGACCGGCCTACAGTTTGCACTGACTTGTGCCCCCCATAGGGCTGCATTCCAATATGTAGCGTATATTGGTTTTGGATAAAACATAATTTATTTAAGAAATAAATTTATCGAAGGTGAACGACTGCGTTCACCTCCGGGTTAGTCCGTTATAAGTTTTTAACATCACAAACTATTTTTGTCTCGTAAAGGGCACCACTTTTTTATGTGTGTAAAATTTAGGAAAAAGAGACAAAAAACCTCTAATCTGAAGGTTGCTACACTTAGGAAATATGAATTCTCGATCACAGAGGTTTGGTCGCATCCAAACAAACAGATGATACAGGTTGTGGATTTTTATAGAACATTTTATGAAATCTAATGGGAATCTACTTGTACAGGAAACAATACAGAGGGGTATACCTACAGAACAAAGGACAGACAAAAATTGGTAAAGGAGGCTGTACTCGGGGTGCAAGCTGGCGTGAGGATATATGGTGAACAATGCATAGAGATGGGAGTTCCTGTTCCCCTTAATTTAAACCCAAATATGCACCAATCTGTACTTTAGTAGGCCGCACATTGAATTTATGTTGCGTAAAACACAATTTAGGCAGGCTGGTCGATCTCCCGGATGCTTGGCCGGTCTGGTCAAGGAACAGGTGGATTTGACGTAAAAAGGAGGAAGGGGAAAAGCAAGAAAAAGAGTTTCAAGTGCAAGGTGGCTGAAGCCCGTGGATAGCACTGGATGCCAGGCGCTCGGAGCAGACGTGCGCCGCCCATTTCCTTCCCAACGGAGCTTTGTCCATAAACTGCCCAAGCACACGCAAGGGTACAGCAGCTCGGGGCAAGAACAAGTGGGTTTTCGTAGCGGTTTTAATACTATAGACCACATAGAGACAGTTCAACAAATAATCGAACAACACAACGAGTATGAAATGCCTCTGTGTGTAGCCTTCATCGACTATGAAAAACCGTTTGACTCAGTCACCAGCACTTCAATACTGCAGGCACTGATAAATCAAGGGATAGAGCCGACCTATATCAACAACTACAGCGTCGTATTCAAGAATTAGACTTAGAAAGCCATCGCTCAGGACTCAAAATGAACAAAAATAAAACGAAGGTCGTGTTCAATCGTTACTGATGTCAAAGATGTTTAAAATGGACGAATATCTCCTAGCCGCCGTCGACAACTACATCTATTTCAGCCAACTTGTAACAATGTATGGAAATACAAGCACTGAAGTTGAACGCTTAGTGTTATATTCAAGAACAATCTTCCAATTTTCTTGAAAAGAAAAGTTTTCGATCAACTTATTTTACCAGTCCTCACTTACGGTAATGAAACTTGGACTACAAATGCCTGGAGCCTATCCCAGCTATCATCGGGCAGGAGGCGGGGTACACCCTGAACTGGTTGCCAGCCAATCGCAGAGCACATACAAACAAACAACCATTTGCACTCACAGTCACACCTACAGGTAATTTAGAGTCTCCAATTAATGCATGTTTTTGGGATGTGGGAGGAAACCGGAGTGTCCAAAAACGTCTCATTGCCAAGGTGTGAGTCAAGACACATCTCATGATGGGTATGAGCAGAGAGCTGTCTCAATACCATCACAAACTAATTGTTGCAAAACATAACGATGGCTTTGGTTACAGGCGCATATCTAAGCTTCTGAATGTTCCAGTGAGCACGGTTGGGGCCATAATACACAAGTGGAAAACCAATCATACCAGCATAGATATGCCTCGATCAGGTGCTCCTCGCAAGATTTCTGACAGTGGAGCGCAAAGAATAATCAGAAGAGTTGTCCAAGAGCCAAGGACCACCTGTGGAGAGCTTCAAAAAGACCTGGAATAAGCAGGTACGGTTGTCAGAAGGAAAACAGTGAGTAACGCACTCCGCCGCCATGGCCTGTCTGCACGATCACCACACAAGACCCCAATAGCTGAAAAAAAAAAAAGCATGTCAAAGCTCGTTGAAAGTTTATTGAACAACATTTGGGCAAGGCAGTTAAATACTGCACAATGCTCACCATGTTTGGAGGAGAAATGGCACTGCACATCACCCTAAAAACACCATACCAACAGTGAAGTTCGGAGGTGTGAACATGATGGTGTGGGGCTGCTTTTTCACCAAATGGTACTGGTAAACCACATTATTGAAGGAAGGATGAATGGGGAAATGTACCAAGACATTCTTGACAAAACTCTGCTGCCATCTACGAGGATGATGAAAATGAAATGAGGGTGGAATTCTTGGTGTAGAATGCATTTAACTGTGACTAGTGACTTCTCAAATCTCCTATTCATGCAGCAAAGCTCAGAATAAAATTCCCCAAAACCACAACGGGCATATAACTAGTCCGGTCAGCTACTCCAGAAGCTATACAAAGGGGAAACGGTATCGCCCAGAATTGGTGACCTATTTTGCGATCATTGAAGGCCTTTGACGAGAAACCTTTTTATCAGTCTTGTAATCTAAAGGTTGCTACAGTTTATGAAATTTTTAGTTCTAGATGACAGAGGCTTACCGTATTTTCACGACCATAAGGCGCACTTAAAAGCCTTAAATTTTCTACAAAATGGACGGGGCGCCTTATAATGCGGCGCGCCTTATGTGTGCACCGAGTTCCAACATCTATAAATGTTGTTGTGTGATGAGCGCTCCGCTTGACTTTTGTTTTAGCATTTCCTGCCGACACGCTGTTTACACGGAGAAAAAGCGGACGTGGCTGAGGACAGTGGAAGGGTGCGTGAAGTAGGACCCTAAAGCCACGCCCCCAGTAGCTATATAGCACCGGGGTGTGCATTGTGGAAAACAACAAAGAGACACGTTTACGAAGCACAGTTTAAGATGCAAGCTGTCAGTTACGCGGAGGAACATGGGAATCGAGCAGCCGCGAGAGAATCAACGAATCCATGGTTCGCAAGTGGAGGAAGCAGGAAAACGAGCTTCGCCAAGTCAAGAAGACGAAGCTGAGTTTCCGCGGAAAAAAAAGAAAAACAAAACGCGGAAACAAGGCGAGGTGGCCCAAGTTGGAAGACCAACTGAAGCAATGGATTAATGAGCAAAGAACAGCAGGGAGAAGCGTCTCTTGTCACCATTCAACTGAGTGCAAGTGAGGAAGCTTGCCATCATTCCGGGAGGCATGACTAAGGAACTCCAACCGCTGGACATCGGTGTAAACAGGGCGTTTAAAGTGAAGTTGCGAGCGGCGTGGACGCAATGGATGACATATGGCAAACACAGCTTTACTAAGACTAGGAGGCAGCGCCGGGCGAGTTACGCCACAATTTGTGAATGGATTGTGGAAGCTTGGGCTACAGTGTCTGCTTGCACTGTTGTTCGAGCATTCGTAAAAGCCGGCATCATTTCTGAAGAGCCGCACGGCAACAAGACTGACTCAGACAATGACGAGAGGGAACCTGGCGTGTTTGATTGAGAACTTGCCCATCTGTTCATTTCGGATACAGAAGATGAGGACTTTGATGGATTTGTGGATGAGGAGTGATCAAAAAATAACTTGAGTACATTGTTAAATACTTCAATAAAGTACAACCGAACTCAGTTTTGCTCCCGCTGCCTTTTTAAAAACATTGTTTTAGCGTGCATGCATGCTACCGTATGTTTTAAGCTAGCGTATCTTTTACCATGCCTGCGCCCAATAATACGGTGCGCCTTATGTGTGTGTTAAATACAGAAATAGACCCCGTAACTGAGACTGCACCTATTAACACGGTACTTAAAACTCAGAACACATAAAATACAACCAAGAGTGGAATTGTATAGTATATTTAATGACATTTATAAGGGTTCTAGAGGGAAACACAAAAAAGGTGTCTAACTTAAGAAAGAATATAACACTAATAATGGTAAAAAGAAGTAAAATAGGCATACGAAAAGGGATATAGAACGTGTGTTGGACTAAAATGGAAAACGCGAGCGCTTAAACCCTCCATTCTGGATGACAGGGAGAGAGGAAAAAGTTGAGATTTTGTCTGAAGCTAGTAATTTCCCCGAAATTATTAGGCACTAAAATTGTACAGTCTGGCAATCAATTGGCTTGTCAATTCACGAACGTAAATGAACTGGCTTCTCTGGGGACGTCTCAGAAGTACGGGGACAGGGTTGGTTGCAGAAGATGCACAAAAATGAAACAAAACATTAATATTATGGATTGTATCACGGATTATCCATCCCACGGATGGATAATGCGTGTGCCTGGCGGATGTGATCACGCCAGAGTTGCGTCGTGGCTTTCTACTTCCGGGTTGGCGGAGCGGACCAGCCACGGCTCTGCGTGCCCGGGGAAGCAGCCTGAAAACAGTAACGTACATTTTTGTTGTCAGAAAACGCTACAGTGTTTGGATAAAGGAGGTGGTTAACGCTGTTGTGGAGCCGCGGCTATGTTAAGGCGCCTTTCCAAACCGGTCAGAGAGGTTTCGATGTAGGTCGGGGCGTTTCCGGTCCGCTTCGGGCTGCACGCAGAGTTTGAATGTTTTCGATTGATGAACTGGAGGTGGTTAAAAGTGGTGTAAAGGAGTTTTGAAAGTCAAAAAGGGGGAATGTTAAAGACAATAGTCAGGGTTACAGAATTATTTTAGTGCAGCACCGAAGGGATTGACATTAAAAAGTATGAAAGTTTAATACTCGACTCGTGTGATGACAATGACGTTAGAAAGTGAGTCAAGGGCTTTCCGGTGAGCTCGTAGGGAGAACTTGATAAATGATTTGTTAATGCATGTTGGATCTGGGATTTGAAATGTATTGCTTAGAGAGCACTTGAAATGATAGAGGATCGTGAGAAGCACATTAACGCATACGGTGGCTCTAGTCTTGTTTGTGCCAAGAAGAAGAGCTTTGACATAGGTTGCAAAGTAATGAAAGATGTGTTAACTTGTGTGTCAGAGGGAGTAATTTTTCGTTTTACGGAGTGGCACACAAATAAGCGGCCAGAAGACTGTAATTAGGGATAATAAAGTGAAGTAATGAGGGAAGAGCATATTTGTAATATAAAAGCACCTTTGTGATTACATTAGGCTGTCAACCAGTCTATGCTACATGAAAATTTGGGACTATAAAGAGAGTCTGTAATTATAGTAAGTAGATATATATAGAAGTTCCTGTTTGTGGCAAACCGGATTAAGAAAATTACTCAAGGGACAAGTCGACTATCGACATCCTTACAATATTAAATTGAGACAGTATAGTGAATATTAATACAGTATAGTGAATGCAATACTTTCCATTCACAGAAGAGGGAGGATGTTTCAGAGGTGTCAAGTTGATTTGTTACTTATCATAGTGACTTGCCAGTTAGGTAGGAAGGGAAAAATAAAAGAGAGGGAGTTAGGGTGTTTATAATGACCAGCTACATACGCCATGAGACAGTCCCTAATTGGCATCATGTACAAGGGAAATTATGTGGAGGACATGTCTATGAGAATTACTAATTTGGTATGAGGATTAATCTGTTTGATTGTCTCCCCAGATTCAGCATTAGAGCAGGGAGGACAAAGAGTATTTTTCCATCTGTCTGGCAAGTACATTTTGAGGAGGTTTATTTATTTGCATTCTGTCTTTTAAATCAGGTTGATTACAATAATTTGTGGGCAAGCGTAGTTACTTTTTGAGCAAAGGGGACAAATTTATCAGAGTTCGTATTCTTAAATTTCGAAAAACTTAAGTGGGGAGGGCTAGGCATTGCCTGTATTTGAGCAAATCCGATTCGGTTAGGAAGTTGTGGAGAAAAGAGATTTGTATGGATTAGTCTCCAAATTCTGAACATCCATTTTCCTAGCAATCCACCGCGTAGACTAGAGTGAACATTTGACTCTGGGTTCTTTATAACCAGTATCACTATCAAACCAATGAACTCAAAGGCAATGTGTGCGAACCTAGCCCATTTGGCTTCATAATCATTAGTTACGGTATTGGCTCGAGGTTAAGATAACATCGTTGCTACAGTTATTTGGGACTGGTTTACTCCAGAGGTTGGGGAGGCTTAGTCAAGGCGTTGATCAAGTGTGACATAAAGTTATAATACATTAAAGGGTAATAGTAGGGCACAATATATTGATTAATATGTACTAGTTAATGCTTCTTGAAGCCATAGCAGACAGAAGAACCCGAGAAGTCCTTCTTTGCCCCAGAGCCCTAAAATTGCAGGGAAATGGATGGTTGCAGAGCATGCACAACGGTAAAATGGAGAGTAAGAACAAAGGTTAGCTAGACTTAAAAATGGGGGCTTAGTTGAACAAGTTAGAAGGTAAGCGGATATAAGAAGACCTTAGAAGGTATGCATTAGACAGAAACGCCGTTTGCTGAACAGGTGACTATGGGAGGCTCTGGTAGTGTTAGCTTGACCTTATTGACAAGTGAAAACCCTGTGTGCCCCATCTCATATTCTGTTACAGCCGCTGGTCTGTTGCCGGTTTTGGCTTGGCCATGCAGGGAAGAACACCCTCAACAGTAACAGAGACTAAAGCAATGCTGTGCAGCCAGGAAGAGGAGCCCGGCTGTTAATATTAGTCTTCATTGAATATGAGAGACTCTTCAACCTGATGACTGCATCTATATGAATGATGTTTGCGGTGGAGACGGTGAAAGCTGGAAAGAAAAAAAAGAGGAGCTGTCTCAACGTTTACCAAGTTGTTTGGAATAATATGATGAAAGTCTGTTTCAGTGGGGGACAAAGTGGACACAACAAGAAGCCACCCAGAAAGCTTTTTGGCCGAGGTCGGAGTCGATTGGTGATGAGTGGCTCGTCGGAAAATGTTGGGGACACACTTGAGGTAATTTGGCAATTGGAATTAAGCAAGTCACCTGCCCTTGGACAGAAATAAAGGTTAAATGCTATAAAGTACATCTATTTAGGAGTTGCCAGTGTAAGGATGGTTAAGTTTTACTTAGAGTCAGATGTTTCCCTTGTTAGCGAGGTTTGTAGAGTCACTCGAAAAGATTGTGGGAGAAATTATGGCAAGAAATGTTTTAACCATTATGGGAGTATGGGGTCGTGCAGTCCTCAGACGGGCTTCTATTTCAAAATTGGTATTACGCTTCGGTAGGGGTTTGAAGAGAGAGGTCAAAAAGGAGCAAACCTCCTACTCGATTCCCCCCACCATTTGTCAAAGATTCTGCTAGTAGTCTTGTTAGAAACTGCCTCACTAAGCATCCTACGTCGCGCATGTAAATATAGATGGACCAAGAACTTCTACTGTACCTCTATTGCTGGCTGACGAGGAGAACTAAAATACAGAAGTTGTTGATTTATGTAGAGGTGTGGAATTAGGGCCTTTTTTGGGGTCAACCCTCTTGACTTTGTTCTGGAGTTATAAAAAGTGGTATACAAGGGGGGTGGTATTGCAAATGCCAGGGAGAGATTTACAACAGAATTGATTAACTATTAACAATTGATAGAGACCTGATATTATTAACAATTGAGAGAGGCCTGATCTGTAGTGGTAGAGGGTGACTTGATTTTGATAATTTGCCAAATGTAATATTGGGGATTAGGGGACTTAAGCAAACAGTTAGTTATGGCATGTTAGCAAAAGCTATCAAGGACACCTGTAGACTTGTAAAGTTACCTGGGGAAAATTATGCACAGTGACGTGTGTTTAGTTGAGCGACATTTAAGCAAACCGCTTCTTTTACACTTGGATGGTGATAGAAATGAATCATTATTAGCCAGAGCTATTTTTAAATCGTCACTCTAGCAGGAATATCGCTTTACTGAGGAGGAAGTCCTAGTGTAGTGATTGTAATATTTATTTCAAACCTATCAACCTTCAAATACAAGTTATGTGGTTGCAGGAGATGAGTCAACTGTTTGCCCAAATAGGAATGAGGGAAGTTGGATATTCATTGCGTTAAAGAAGCCTCAGGTGGCTGTACAAGTTTCATAACTCAAATTACATATTTAGATCCGTAAAGTGGGTAAGAACACAAATGCTTCAAAATGGGATGGTTGGGAGTTACGGTTCAACCAATAAGTATTCTGTGTTCAGTTTTGTCTGTGTGGTATGTAAGTGGGAATCGACATCCACTCCTGGGTCCAGGTCAATGGTATTGTCTGAGAAGTCTCGCTTGTCATGTTGTGTTAAATGTTTATGTTTCGTGTTTAATGTTTGTGTCGTGTTAATTAAAAGCAGAAATGGAGAACAAATGGAGCCGGCTAACAAAAGTGATTGTGGGGATGTGATCACATGCAAGAGTAAGTCTCACCCATATCCAATATAGCATCCCAAGATGTTGGGAGCCTGAGTTCAAATTAGGTACTCTTGTGCCATGAGCCTTTATTAGGAATTCAAACCTTTAGTTCATACGTGATTTGAAGCACCACTGAGTCAAATTCGTCCATATGGAGAAGGCGTCTATGCACTTTGTGGGGTCACCTGAGATGATGTTGTCATCAGATATGTTTATGACGACTGAGGACAGTGTGACTGACAAAAGAGCACGGTCTACACAGACTGTTGAATGACTGACCTTTGCGACTGTGTACATGATGAAGAGGGGAAGACTCTGATTTGTGGAAATAACATTATTTTTCAGGACGCCCAGGAGGATGCAGCTTGACAGTGTTGTTGTATTGCAGGTTGTTGGAGTGCTGACTTAACGCTGATTTTTATGTGATTCTCGGTCTATTGACATTGACACTTTTTTGAAAAATGTTAACCATGAATTGGGGAATGATATCAATGTTTGGTGACAATTGCCGACGACCAGTTTAAATGTGGATGGTGGTTTATATACCTGTTGTTGTGTATTTGCTGTGCAAGTAGCCTTTAGGAACTTTGCTGTACTGACTGCTGTACTAAAGTGGACACATTGATTCATAATGTATCCCAAAGGGAGGTTAGTATTCAAATTCTGAACATTGATTCAACGCTATACTTTTATTGGAGTTTTCTGGTTTAAGCAGGTTCATCACATGAGGTTGGATGGAGAAGTGAAGCTATCTCCATGAGGGGACGGTGGATGGATGAAAGCTTAGCAAGAAATGGTGCATGTCCAGTGGGTTACAAATTATGACCAATATAGGAATGTCTAATGCAATAATGTCGAGGAATTTCACATGATATGGTAGTAAGTACATAAGCGTCACAATGACGCTGAGTACGATATGATTGAGGGGAAATAATTTTAAAAAACATCTATTAACACCTCTGCAGAACTTATACTTCTTTAGTGGCAGATATATGGAAGTTGGCATTAACAGTAAAGATGGAGTAACTATGGTATAATGAGTTATTATAGTCTGGGGTCTACTATGTACTAGATGACACAGTCGTGTCCAAACTCAGGTCTAAAAGATGTATTGGACTAAAAGGGGAACGGTGAGAAAATTAAGGCAACTTTAAGTTATAGTACGACTGAGGGTTAAAACATTACAAGCAGCTTGCCAAGACTCCACTGGTTTGTGGAGAACACATGAGGATCTCATAGTGGCACCCCACAATGCATGTGGCGCATGGGCAAGCCCATGGCGCAAGTGGGGAAGTGAAGCGGAAAATTTCAAAAGAATATGGATTTTGGGCATCATATTGACTGGAATAAATTGACTATATTATAGGCAGATGCACCATATGTCAGGAGAGGGGTGATGACACCTCCAGGTTACATTCCAACACCCAATGGGCCAATGCGGGAACTAGTTGTGGACCTTTGTTGATATGGTAAAGCCAATTAAGGGGAAAATATACTTGTTCTTGTATAAGACCGTTATCAAATAATCGAGGTGACCTTAGTACATGGCTAAAGCTAACCCATATAGTCGACCTGGTAGAAGAAAATGGACGAATTAGAGCCCCAGCTAAAGGGATAACTATTAAAGGAAGTATTGTTTCCTCTAAAGGCAGTAGACGGAATAAAGGTCCCTTAAAGTCTGATGTCAAAAGGAAAACTGCTGTTCTGACCTCTCAAGGTGAACACACAGTCGGCATAGCATCGGAGACCAGGCTAGTCGCGAGTGAACGGGACAAGGACTATTTTCTTTTCAGGCCAGTGGGGTCACAAGAAGCAGCAAACTGATTTAGGGGATTTATAGAACCATCAAGCCAAATGGAAGGCATTGGAGTTTTTCCATGGTATGGAGTGACATTTTTGGCTGATCACACTGATAATATAATGTACACTTTGCAGGGTTTTGCTAATGAAACGATTAAGGAATTTGAGCTTTTGTCGAATACACAGAGAAGCCATTGACTAACTTTGCTCAAACACGATATGGCACTTAACTACATTTTGGCCAGGCAGGGTGGTTTGTGTGAATTTTGTCTGAATTTGACCGCAGATGCTTGTTACACTTTGATACCAGACAACTCAGATAATATCACCAGCGAAGTGGAAGTGTTAAAGGTCATAAGAGATGCTTTTGGCCGTTCGGCTGAAGCAGGCTGCTCAGCCAATACCTGGTTACAGGATAGGTTTGGGCCTATGGGTGCAGTGTTAGTTCAAATTTTAGCAGCGCTCGTATTGGATTTGTGTGTGATGTTTTGCTTCTGCACATTGCTGCTGACGGTTGCAAAGGCCATGATCCTTAGGTGGGTTGGCGTTGTAATGCCGGGAGACAAAGAACAATTGCCGGTATTAAAGGGGGCTAAAACTAATGGTGACATGGTATCAATAGAGTCCACTGTACTAGATGCATATCCAATGTGAACTTTTGTGAATTGTTTTTAATTGGAAGTCAAGTCATTTTCTTTACAAAGATTTCTTCGTGCTATTTTGTTTCAAAGAGTAATGTTCAGCGGTTGTACACACAGGAGTCATGTCCACATTGGTTTGGAGGCCTAAGGCGATACAAGGGGGGTATGAAACGACTCCCCCTACTGTGTCTGCTCCAGCTCTGTGGACATTACTGCCCTCCATATGATGTATGGTTAGATATCCATTTGACAATTTGTTGTATTATGTTTGATTTTGTTGCAAAATACTGGCAGATGTTTTTGTTTTTCCAGGAGTGTTCTGGAGTGGTTCGGGGTCCCGCTTGTATGAACCTGGACTCTGGGACTTGTTCATGGACTGTGATTATGGACAGCGGGCCCTGGGCAGAATGATTCAGAATTTCTTCATCAATGTCACGAACTGTAGACCATACGGAGGGAGACCACCATTAAGATTTTTTTCTATTTTCGTTTGTGTGTATTTTTATGTTTGCTTCCACAGTTGTTTATTGTGGTTTACACTGTTTTTGTTGATTTATTTCGATGATTGTATTATTCTGTTGTGTATGTTTTGTCATCCGTGTCAGGGTCCCTTTGGGCGATTTGCTGTAAGGGGCTCTGAAGGAAGCTTGATATGGCTCTCTCTCTTTTTCTCGTCTCTTAAGAGAGAGGTTTTTTGACGGACAGCCGCGAAACCTTGGCGCTTCCACGAGGCTGGATGTACAAATGCATAGATTTAGGATTGGCTAGCGTCGTGTCGTTATTGTTCGCGGGGAGGAGATTTGGTTTATTTGGCTGTTTGGTACTCACATGGGGCCTCAGGGGGCAACGAGGGGATGCAGGGAGTAATTCAGGCTTATTAAGATAATTGTTTTTCCTAGTTAATGGTTAACCTTAATTAGATGCCTTGGAGCATGCTAGACTTTCTTGACGAAGTAGGTTCTTCCAAATTGTAGATAATAGGTTGCATTTTTGGGCTAATGCAGGTTTGTTGTTTCTTGCCAGGTGTCAGTTGCTGCTTCTATGTCTTGTAATGAGTTCGGGGATCTCATTAAAGGTTGGATATGTAGTATATTTAAATAGTACCGAAGTCAGAATTCCTTTGAGAAGATCAAATGTTTTGAGTGTCCGTATTCAAGCCAACCATCTTTTCTTTGTATTTCTACATCAAAGGAATTCCTTCAGCCATTTGTATCTTAATTAGGGTTTTCCTTCTCTTCTCAGACCATAACCTGTCTTTGGTTTACAGCAGAGGTTTGAGTCTTCAAAGAGGACTGATTTGCATTTTACGAGATAAGGGTACCATTTGGGCACCAGGCCAGTCTGTTAGACGCCAGCAGGCGGGTGTGGGTATTTCACGGACACAGTGTGTCACCTTGTGACCAGCAGAACACTCCAAATATGGTAACATGGCGCGACCACCTTCCGGGTAAACCCAGGGGCGAGGCTAATTCCACGCCCAGATAATTAAACCTTTCTAAACTGGCATCCAGGAGTTTCGGGGCCTTTTCGTTGTCCTGGCTTGTAAGCAACTTCTATGACACTAAGGCTTGTTCAATAAATTGAATTAGCCCAAAAGTCAAGTGTCTCGAAGTCTTCATTCATTCCTGCCCAACGGAAGCCGGTGTTCTCCCGGGGGTCCATCGACTCAGAACCACAGAAGAAAAAAAATCCACCTCACTACAATGATGTTTAATGTTCAAACTGATAAACTTTATTGTTTTTAGCAAATAATCATTAACTTAGAATTTTATGGCTGCAACACATTCCAAATAAGCTGGGACAGGGTCATGTTTACTACTGTGCTACATCACCTTTTCTTCATTCAAACGTTTGGGAACTGTGGACACTAAGGCAGCGGTGTTTCTGGGTGTTGTTGATATTTGGCTTTTGGCTTGGCATGGTCAAGTTTTAACTAATTAATTATTTTTGCCTGGAGTTGGGGCTCGAAGGAGAGCGCCCCCCGATCAGAACCCGAGCGGTGTTCTGTTATTGGACTTCTGTGCTCGTCACGGATTGTCCATAACGAACACCATGTTCAGGCATAAGGGTGTCCACACGTGCACTTGGCACCAGGACACCCTAGGTCGCAGTTCGATGATCGACTTTGTGGTCGTGTCATCGGACTTGCGGCCGCATGTCTTGGACACTCGGGTAAAGAGAGGGGCAGAGCTGTCAACTGATCACCACCTGGTGGTGAGTTGGCTCCGATGGTGGGGGAAGATGCCGGTCCGACGTGGCAGGCCCAAACGTATTGTGAGGGTCTGCTGGGACTGTCTGGCGGAATCCCCTGTCAGAAGGAGTTTCAACTCCCACCTCCGACAGAACTTTGCTCATGTTCCGGGAGAGGCGGGGGACATCGAGTCCGAGTGGACCATGCCTCCATTGCTGAGGCGGCCGACCGGAGCTGTGGCCGTAAGGTAGTCGGTGCCTGTCGTGGCGGCAATCCCCGAACCTGTTGGTGGACACCAATGGTGAGGGATGCCGTTAAGCTGAAGAAGGAGTCCTATCGGGCCTTTTTGGCCTGTGGGACTCCTGAGGCAGCTGATGGGTACCGGCTGGCCATTTGGAATGCAGCTTTGGTGGTCGCTGAAGAAAAAACTCGGGCATGGAGAGGCCATGGAGAAAGACTTCCGGACGGCTTCGAGGAAATTCTGGTTCACCATCCGACGACTCAGGAGGGGAAAGCAGTGCACCATCAACACTGTGTATAGTGGGGATGGGGCGCTGCTGACCTCGACTCGGGACGTTGTGAGCCGGTGGGGAGAATACTTGGAAGAACTCCTCAATTCCACAAACACGCCTTCCCATGAGGGAGCAGAGTCTGGGTTCTCTGAGGGGGGCTCTCCTATCTCTGGGGTTGAGGTCACCGAGGTGGTTAAAAAGCTCCTCGGTGGCAAGGCCCCAGGGGTGGATGAGATTCGCCCGGAGTTCCTCAAAGCTCTGGATGTTGTAGGGCTGTACTGGTTGACACGCCTCTGCAACATCGCATGGAAATCGGGGACAGTGCCTCTGGATTGGCAGACTGGGGTGGTGGCCCCCCTTTTTAAGAAGGGGGACCGCAGGGTGTGTTCCAACTACAGGGGGATCACACTCCTCAGCCTCCCTGGTAAGGTCTATTCAGGGGTGCTGGAGAGGAGGGTACGTCGGGAAGTTGAATCCCAGGTTCAGGAGGAGCAGTGTGGTTTTCGTCCTTGCCGTGGAACAGTGGACCAGCTCTACACCCTTGGCAGGGTCCTCGAGGTTGCATGGGAGTGCACGGACTCGTTTCCGGTGAGGGTTGGACTCCGCCAAGGCTGCCCTTTGTCACCGATTCTGTTCATAACTTTTATGGACATAATTTCTAGGCGCAGCCGAGTCATAGAGGGGGTCCGTTTTGGTGGCCTCAGTATTGCATCTCTTCTTTTTGCAGATGATGTGGTTCTGTTGGCTTCATCAAGCCGTGACCTCCAACTCTCATTGGAGCAGTTCGCAGCCGAGTGTGAAGTGGCTGGGATGAAAATCAGCCCCTCCAAATCTGAGACCATGGTCCTCAGTCGGAAAAGGGTGGCGTGCCGTCTCCAGGTCGGGGATGAGATCCTGCCCCAAGTGGAGGAGTTCAAGTATCTTGGGGTCTTGTTCACGAGTGAGGGAAGAATGGAACTGGAGATCGACAGGCGGATCGGTGCAGCGTCTGCAGTGATGCGGACTTTGTATCGATCCGTTGTGGTAAAGAAGGAGCTAAGCCGAAAGGCGAAGCTCTCGATTTACCGGTCGATCTACGTTCCTACCCTCACCTATGGTCACGAGCTGTGGGTCGTGACCGATAGAACGAGATCCCGGATACAAGCGGCCGAAATGAGTTTCCTCCGCAGGGTGTCCGGGCTCTCCCTTAGAGATAGGGTGAGAAGCTCTAGAGTGGCTGGGGAAAGGGAAGTCTGGGCGTCCCTGCTAAAGCTACTGCCCCCGCGACCCGACCTCGGATAAGCGGTAGGAAGATGGATGGATAATTATTTTTGGAAAAGAATACACTGGAACACGAACGGCTGCGTTTACTTCCGGTTTAGTTCGACATACATTTAGCGTTTAACATTACAATCAAACTATCTTTGTCTCGTATAGGACACCATGTCTCTTTTTATATTCATAAAATATAGGAAACGTGACAAAAAACCTCGATCAATCTCAGTACTTGGAAGTAGGCTTTCCACGATCGGGATTTCTGGGTCCGATCACCAATCAGCGAGTTTAAAAACTGATAAACGATCTGATCTCAAGATGGAGGAATGTGTCTATTTAGATGACCTGTTTATTTACTTTATATATTTGTGTACTTAATTGCTCAAAAAATTACATTTGCAATAAATGTATCTTTGTTCCTCTATTTATGCCAGTGAGGCATAGTGACAGACAGAACAAATGAATGGTCTTTTATTAGATGGCAAGAAGTATATACAGTAATTAATGTATCCACTTTTTGTGACTTTTGTTCGTTGGTGTGCCGTGAGATTTTTCAATTGTAAAATATGTTCCTTGGCTCCATAGAGGTTGGAAATCACTGCCCTAGTCAGATCGTGTATTCTAATCAGTCAGGTCAAACCAACATTACAACATGACAGAAATAATGGGTGCTAACTTACTGTAATTAAATTACTTTATTTTTAATTAAATTACTTCACCCACACCGAAACCTTAGAGCATGAGTCGACAGAACAGCAGCATGTTTATGGCCAACCGTTCGTGCTACCGCTAGCTTGGTAGGATAAATAACATTTAATTGCCTACTTGTGAGCCGTATCGTATTAAAAGTACGGGAACATACCTCAAGCAAGCCTTAAACGAACGTCCTCTCCTGTCCTCAGCACCACCAACACACGTTTTCCCCCATTTTGTCCTTATAATACAGTCGGCTTGTTGTCGTCGCCACGGTAACGAGTGTATCCGGTCGCATTTGAGTCGACAAGCCCAATGATCATAAAAAACGAGATGCGTAATACAATATTTGATTGTCTGACAGTGCAATCGTGAAATAGCAAATTTGTCTTGTAGTCTTATCCGGGCATTACCTGTTGTGCCTGTCTCCGACGTGTTGTGTGTCCCAGACCGCAGAGGTTTTTTTTTTTAATTTAAATTTTATTTTATTTTATTTTTTTTTTTTTAATAACTTCTTTGTCCGTCAGATATTTACATTACTACGTCAAAAGACACGCATCAAGGCTAAAAATAAACTCGCTTTTGGATTCAAATATACTGTGCATGCGGCGACGTGGAGTAAAGGTCTTTTGCGGAATCGATCGATGACGTCATTGATCGGATCGGCGAATTATGACAAAGCCGATCAGCTTAAAATGCTAAATATCGGCCGATACCGATCAGCCCGATCAAATTGGTGTAAAGGCTACTTAGAAGGCTCGCTACATTACAACAGGAAGTGGAATTTTATAGAAAATTTAATTAAATCTAACGGCGGAACTACAGGGTAACATACAGAGGAACTACTCCAAAAATTACAGACAAACATACATAAAGAACAAGATATAGGGTGAATGACTGAACTCGTAATGTGAGCGTGAAATGAGTTGAATCAAAGTGACGGAGAGCAGAGCTGGGAATTAAACCCCAGATTGCAATACACCAATTTGTACTTTCTATTAATCACTGCAACGTTTGACTCACGACGTAGTTCACCGGGTCTGGTCTTTCTTAGTTGTCTCAGGAGGAACGGAGGCAGGTTTATTTGAAGAAGAAGGTGCACAAAAAGTAAAAACAAAAGAGATGCAAAAAGATAGTTGTTGTTACATGGGAGGTGCGGGCCCCGCTGTTGCTCTTAATTGGTAGGCGTAACTGGTAGGGGTGCCAGAAGTGGCTTCCTTGTGGGCCACACCAACAGATCAAGGCTGGGAAAACAGATCGAAGCCGCATGGTCTTTGATTGGACAGCACCGCCGTCATGGTCTCAGGTAACTTGCGCGCAATGGTGACAACAAAAGGAAAAAGGGGATGGAGAGGTTGCGCAGCACGGCAGAGCCGCGGCTTAGGTAACCTTCAGGATGAAGAGGAGAATGAGAAGAGGAAGGAGAAGGTGGACGCCACAGGGTTAAACACCCAGGGGGTGTGTCTAAGAGATGGGGGAAGTGGAGAAGACCACACCCATCTACTTGAATTTAGTCTACAATTTGGCCCATAAAACTGGGTTTAAAAATAATATATTAATCAACAACCCCAATTCCAATGAAGTTGGGACGTTGTGTTAAATATAAATAAAAAACAAATACAATGATTTGCAAATCATGTTCAACCTATATTTAATTGAATACACTACAAAGACAAGATATTTAATGTTCAAACTGATAAACTTTATTGTTTTTAGCAAATAATCATTAACTTAGAAATAAACCTACCATTAAGCAGGGGCGTCCATGAAAAAGACATTGCTTGGATGGCAGCATATGTTTCTCCAAAACCTGTATGTACCTTTCAGCATTAATGGTGCCTTCACAGATGTGTAAGTTACCCATGCCATTGGCAATAACACAGACCCATACCATCACAAATGCTGGCTTTTGAACTTTGCGTCCATAACAGTCCGCAAGGTTCTTTTCCTCTTTGGCCCGGAGGACACGACGTCCACAATTTCCCAAAACAATTTGAAATGTGGACTCGTCAGACCACAGAACACTTTTCCACTTTGCATCAATCCATCTTGGATGAGCTCAGGCCCAGAGAAGCCGGCGGGGTTTCGGGGTGTTGTTGGCTTTTGCTTTGCATAGTAGAGTTTCAAGTTGCACTAACAGATGTAGCGCCGAACTGTATTTACTGACATTGGTTTTCTGAAGTGTCGCTGAGCCCATGTGGTGATATCCTTTTCACATTGATGTCGGTTTTTGATGCAGTGCTGCCTGAGGGATCGAAGGTCACGGGCATTCAATGTTGGTTTTCGGCCTTGCCGCTTACACGCAGTGATTTCTCCAGATTCTCTGAACCTTTTGATGCTATTATGGACTGTAGATGATTCCTTGCAATTGTACGTTGAGGAACATTGTCCTTAATCTATTTTCTATTTTCTCACGCACTTGTTCACAAAGAGGTGAACCTCGCCCCATCTTTGCTTGTGAATGACTGAGCAATTCAGGGAAGCTCCTTTTATACCCAATCATGGCACCCACCTGTTCCCAATTAGCCTGTTCACCTGTGGGATGTTCCAAACAGGTGTTTGATGAGCATTCCTCAACTTTCTAAGTCTTTTTTGCCACCTGTCCAAGCTTTTTTGTAACGTGTTGCAGCCATATAATTCTAAGTTAATGATTATTTGCTAAAAACGATAAAGTTGATCAGTTTGAACATGAAATATCTTGTCTTTGTAGTGTATTCAATTAAATATAGGTTGAACATGATTTGCAAATCATTGTATTTTGTTTTTATTTGTTTAACACAACATATTCCAACTTCATTGGAATTGGGGTTGTATATATTTTTCTCACCCGTCACATCTGGGCACACATACTTTACATATCCAAGGGTTCCTGGGGGATTGGTATGGGGTCGGGAGGGTGCGGGTATCGGACCGGGTTCAGCACGTCAGTGCTGTTTCCCGGTCCGGGCATCCTGCCCCTCCGCCCCCCTGGCTTTTAATGCATCACATACACTCATCCCCACGTGTCTTTTAAAGCACCACATATACCCATCTCTGGGGGACGGTGGGTCTTGGGTGGGGGGGATTTGGCTGTTATGCAGCAGTGCCTGGCAGCCTTGCACCCCCGGCTCACTGGCCTCTCTCTCATTGGGTCCCTGCGGCCTCCTCTTATCGTGGCGCCTCGGTGGGGCCGGCGGACCGCCCTGGGTCCCTCAGTGTGGGACGTGTCCCGTCTGCCAAGCTGCTCTCGAGTGGACTCCTGGGCCCAATCCCACCTCTTGATTGATTGGGTAGGGTCCTCAGCCACCGCGGTGCAGGCACAGCTATTACAGGACACTTCTGTCAGTCATTGTGCATGCAGAACTGTGTCAATTCATGTGCATGTGTCCGCAGGCGCACACCAATGGGACTTTTTCGCTGGGTGTGGGGCCACTCACTTATTGCGACAAATAACTCATGAATATGTGTATTGCTTGGGTATCCCCCCCATAGACTTTTACAATTTCCATAGTCACTGCCACCACACTTCAGTTGTACAGCCAGGTTCACGACCCTTGTCCTGCATGCTGCTTTTCCTGTCCTTCCCTCACAGGGTGTAGCACTACTGCCCCACACAACACTCATATCTTATGTTTCATTGTTCTACATATATAATAATTTACTTTTCTCATCTTGTTTACAATTAGTGCTTTGTCTTTTGTCCTCAGTTCTCACTCTCCTCTTGAAACTTTGTTCTGTTCGTCTGATCGACTCTGATTCTCAATAAATATCCATTATAATACTAAGAAACCACACCAGCAGCCTAAAAATTCCACTGTGACACCGTAAAACTGTTCCGGCACAAAAGGGATAAATATCCTCCATTCTGCTTGACCCAACAGCCAAACAGGACAAAAAAAATAAATAAAAGTCTCTTGCAGCGCTGTGGAGGAATTTTGGCCCACTCATCTTTTCAGAATTGTTATAATTTGGTCACATAAGAAGGTTTTCGAGCAGGAACCGTCTTTTAAGGGCATGTCGCAGCATCTCAATAGGACTCAGGTCAGGACTTTGACTCGGTCACTCCAAAGTCTTGATTTTGATCTTCCTCAGCCATTCAGAGGTGGACTTGCTGGCGTGTTTCGGATCACTATCCTGTTGCAGAACCCAAGTTCGTTTCAGCTTGAGGTCACATACAGACGGCCGGCCATTCTCCTTCAGGATTTTTTGGTAGACAGCAGAACTCATGGTTTCATTCATCACAGCAAGTCTTCCATGTCCTGAAGCAGCAAAACACAGCCTCAGACTGTCACACTACCACCACGATGTTTTACTGTTGGAATAATGTTATTTTTTAGAAATGCAGTGTTACTTTTACATCAAATGTAATGGGACACACATTTTCCAAATTGTTCAACTTTTGTCTCGTCAGACCACAGACTATTTTCCCAAAAGTGTAGGGGATCATCAAGATGTCTTCTGGCAAAATTGAGACGAGCTCTAATGTTCTTTTTTTCCCAGCAGTGGTTTTCATCTTGGAACTCTGCCATGCAGGCCAATTTTGCCCAGTCTCTTTTTTATGGAGGAGTCATGAACACTGACCTTAACTGAGGTAAGTGAGGTCTGCAGTTTTTTGGATGTTTTTGCGTGTGTGTCTGTGTGTGTATATATATATATATACACACACAGACACACACACATATATAGATATATACACACACATACATAAATACACAAAGGGGAAAAAGAAATATTTACTCAGCCACCAATTGTGCAAATTCTCCCACTTAAAAAGATGAGTGAGGCCTGTAATTTTCCATCCATCCATCCATCCATCCATTTTCTGAGCCGCTTCTTCTCACTAGGGTCGCGGGCGTGCTGGAGCCTATCCCAGCTGTCATCGGGCAGGAGGCGGGGTACACCCTGAACTGGTTGCCAGCCAATCGCAGGGCACATACAAACAAACAACCATTCGCACTCACAGTCACACCTACGGGCAATTTAGTCTCCAATTAATGCATGTTTTTGGGATGTGGGAGGAAACCGGAGTGCCCGGAGAAAACCTACGCAGGCACGGGGAGAACATGCAAACTCCACACAGGCAGGGCCGGGGATTGAACCCGGGTCCTCAGAACTGTGAGACTGACACTCTAACCAGTCTAACCGTGCCGCGCCTGTAATTTTCATCATAGGTATATCTCACCTGAGAGACAAAATGAGAAAAAAAATAAATCCTGAAATGCTAGGACCAGCTTGTTATCTTGGCTGTGTGATTTGGGTCATTGTCATGTTGGAAGGTGATTCGACACCCTAGTTGAGTTCCAGAGCACTGTGGCGCAAGTTCTCGAAGAATTTCTTTATATTTGGCAGCTGTCATCTTACCCTCTATGTGGACTAGTCGCGCAGTTCCTGCAACAGAAAATCAGCCCCACAGCATGATGCTGGATGGTATTGGCCAGGTGATGAGCAGTGCCTCTTCTTCTGCAGATATGATGCTTGTTTGCAGTTGGCGTGAGGGACCGCACATTTCCACGGTCATGTCACTCTTGATAATTCTGAACTTTACCGTGAAAAAGAACGGACGCCACGTTTTGTGCGTACGCACCTTTTGTACGAGGCCCCTGGTGGTTCCAAACTGCTAGCATTTCTGAATAATTGAGACCACAGTGCTTTTCGTAACGTTCAATGCTGCTGAAATTCTTTTGTATCCGTCCCCAGATTTTTGCCTTGACACAATCCGCGGAGTCCCAGAGGTCTGCAGACAATTCCTTAGACTTCATTGCTTGGTTTCAAGGTCAAGGTGCTTTTATTGTCAATTCTTTCATATGCGTAACACATACAGAGGATTGAAATTACGCTACAAGGGCCAGTGCTACAAAGCCAGTACAAATAATAATATAAAAATCAAAATAAAATGGTATATATAGTATAAAAAGTATTAATTGAATGTGCAATATCAAAGATCAGGTGATGTGTGCAACATAGCCAAGGTCAGAGAACCAAGCCAAATAAGACAAATAAGACGACAAAACCCCAATGCTGCTAAAGTGGCTGGTGCGACCCTGAGTCTGGTGTGCATGTTTGTAGCGTCAGAGTTCAGAGGGCAGAAGAGACAGAGGGGGGCAGAGCACGCAGAACGTTCAGATTCCTGAGAGCCTGATGAATAAAACTGTCTTTGAGTCAGCGAGTCCTGGCCCGCAGACTCCTCCCTGATGGCAGAAAACTGAAGAGGCTGTGTGATGGATGGGTGGCATCACCCACGATGCGGAGGGCTTTGCGGGTGTGGCGGGTGCTGTAAATGTCCCTGCAGGGAAGGAAGAGAGGTTCCGATCTTCTCAGCTGTCCTCACTATGCGATGGAGAGTCTTGCGGGGGGATGCGATACAGGCTCCGTACCACACAGTGATGCAGTTGGTCAGGATGCTCTCTATGTACCGTCTGTAGAAGGAGCACATGATGGGGGTTGGGGCCCTGGCTCGTCTCAGCTTGCGCAGGAAGTGGAGACACTGGTGAGCTTTCTTGGCCAGTGATGAGGTGTTGCTGGTCCAGGAGAGGTTCTCGGTGATGTGCACTCTCTCCACCACAGCAGCGTTGATGTTAAGGGGAACATGCTGGGATTGCGCTCTCCTGAAGTCCACAACAATCTCGTTGTCTCCCCCCCCCCATACACATTTAGGGAGAGATTGTTGTCCGTGCACCACCCGGCCAGGCGGCTCACCTAACTCCTGTAGTCTCGTCCCCGTTGCTGATGAGACCCACCACAGTTGTGTCGTATGCAAACTTGATGAAGAGGTTGGAGCTGTATGTCAGTGTGCAGTCATAGGTCAGCAGAGTGAAGAGGAGGGGACTCAACACACAACCTTGAGGGGCTCCTGTGTTCAGAGTGATGGTGCTTGATGTGTTGCTGCCGACCTATACTCCCTGCAGACTCCCTGTAAGAAAGTCCAGCAGCCAGTTGCAGATCAAAGTGTTGAGCCCCAGCTGGTCCAATTTGTAGATGAGTCGTTGAAAGATGATGGTATTGAATGCTGAGCTGAAGTCTATGAACAGCAGTCTGACATATAAGTCCTGAGAGTCCAGGTGTGTGAGGGCAGAGTGGGGGGCAGTGGGGACAGCGTCCGGTTGGGCCGATATGCAAACTGGAAGGGGTCCTAGGAGGGGGGGAGGGAGGATTTGACGTGGTGCATGACTAGCCGCTCGAAGCACTTCATCAGGATGGGAGTGAGTGATACCGGACGGTCGTCATTGAAGCAGGAGGGAGACGACTTCTTCGGGATGATGGTGGTGGCTTTGAAGCACGTGGGGACAACACCCTGACTCAAGGAGGTGTTAAAGATGTCCGTGAAAACATCTGTGAGTTCAGCTGCACAGTCCCTCAGAACACGACCAGGTATGTTATCTGGGCCCGGGGATTTTCCTGTGTTGATGCTGTCGAAAGATCTTTTCACGCCGTCCCGGGTCAGTGTCAGCACTTGGTCACCAGGAGGTGGTGGAGTCTTGTGTGCAGGGGTGCTGTTGTGTGCCTCAAAGCGAGCAAAGAAGTAATTTAGCTCATTTAGCAGGGAGGTGGAGCTGTCGCAGGTCTATGGTGAGAGTTTATAGTCCGTAATGCTCTGAATACCACGCAACAGACTCCTGGTCACTGCTGTCATTGAAGCAGTGGGTGATCGATCATCTTGGAGTACTCCCTCTTGGCCTCCCTGATACCACGGGACAAATTGGCCCTGGCTGTCCTCAGGCACTCCTCATCCCCAGATCTAAAAGCCGCATTGCGGACCTTCAGTAGTCTGTAGACCTCCCCCGACAGCCATGGCTTCTGGTTAGAACGGACGGT
This sequence comes from Phyllopteryx taeniolatus, assembly GCF_024500385.1. Lineage (NCBI taxonomy): Eukaryota > Metazoa > Chordata > Actinopteri > Syngnathiformes > Syngnathidae > Phyllopteryx > Phyllopteryx taeniolatus. Next base: position 50,286,255 of record NC_084502.1, on the reverse strand, counting down.
GATGGTGACATCATCCACACACTTGCTGATGTAGGCAGTAACAGTCTCTGTGTACTCCTGAACATCTGTGATGGAGTTGTAGGTGGCAGCCTGTTTGAACTGTAAGATGACATTAGCATAACAGTGAGATGATCTAAAGGCGCCAATGTGGGGGAGGGGAAGGGCCTGGTAGGCCCCTCTTGGGGGGAGGGGGGTTAAAAGCATTGTCCAGGGTGTTATTTCTCCGTGTTGGAAAGTCAATGTTTGAGTCGAGTTTAGGAAACACAGCCTTGGGGTCAGCATTGTTAAAGTCCCCAGCTAGGAGGGCCGTAAGCTGTTCACTGATATGATGGGATAGCTCATTTAGCGCCTCACTCCTGTTATTGCTGGAGTTTAGAGGAATGTAGACTCCCACAAGCAGTATGGCAGTGAATTAAATAAATAATTAAATGGCCGGCACTTCAGAGCCATAAACTCCAGTAGCATTGAGCAGTGTTGACTGACCAAGATAGCGTACCGGCACCAGGCGTCATTGATGTAAACACACAGTCCGCTGCCGCGAGTTTTGCCTCCCGCAAGAGTTCTGTCAGCTCGGTCGCATGCTTGCCGGTCGAGCTGAATGACGCTGTCTGGAACGCTGCTGTTAAGCCATGTTTCCACCAACACAGCACTCTCACACCGTCTTACGAGTCGAGCGGAGCAGTCGAATTTAATCCAGCTTGTTGTCCAGAGAGCATACACGATGGAAGGAATAGCCGGCTTGTGTGGTTTCGCTGCTAGCCTAGCTATGATACCTCCGCGCTTGTCACGTTTCTGCTTCCTCCTTCGTCGGTCGTAGCGCGACACAGGAGTGGAGTTCGGAGCTGTTCTAGGCACCCGGAGCAGACCGCAGTTCCATAGCTCCTCAGTGAGAGTAGAGTTTAACTCCGTAAAAGTAGTTCTACCGATGTCGAGCAGAAAATTACGACTGTATCTGCGTCTTGGAACATGTAGACATTACGAAAACGGAGTAAAACACGCTGACGTATAAGACGAAAACATGAAAACACCGTTTGTTTGGGACAGAGAGCAGCTGCTGCGCATGCATGCGCAATCTTTCTGCTCTGATATGCACTGCCAACTACGAGACCTAATATAGACAAGTGTGTGCCATTCCAAGTGTTCAATCAACTGAATTTAGCACAGGTTGACTCCATTTAAATTGTAGAAGCATCTCAAGGATGATCAGTGGAACTCAGATGCACCTCAGCTTAACTTCGAGTGTCATAGCAAAGGGTGTGAATACTTGCGTACCTCTTATGTTTGAATTTTTAATTTTTTATAAATTTACACAAATGTCTGAAAATATTTTTTTACTTTGTCGTTTTTACTTTGTTTCCGCGGAAACAAGGCGAGGTGGCCCGAGTTGGAAGACCAACTCGAGCAATGGATTAATGATCAAAGAACAGCCGGGAGTAGCGTCTCCACAGTCACCATTCGACTGAGGGCAATAACTTGGAGCTTGCCATCATTCCAGGAGGCTTGACGAAGGAACTCCAACCGCTGGACATCGGTGTAAACAGGGCGTGCAAAGTGAAGTTGTGAGCGGCGTGGGAGCGATGGATGACAGATGGCGAACGCAGGTTTACTAAGACTAGGAGGCAGCACCGGGCCAATTACGCCACAATTTGTGAATGGAGTGTGGCTGCTTGGGCTAACGTGTCTGCTTGCACTGTTGTTCGAGCTTTCGTAAAAGCCGGCATCATTTCTGAGGAGCCGCACGGCAACGAGACTGACTCCGACAATGACGAGAGGTAACCTGGCGTGTTTGATGGAGAACTTGCCCAGCTGTTCATTTCAGATACAGAAGATGACGACTTTGATGGATTTGTGGATGAGGAGTGATCAAAAAATAACATGAGTACATTGTTAAATACGTCAATAAAGTACAACCGAACTCAGTTTTGCTCCCGCTGCCTTTTTAAAAACATTGTTTTAGCGTGCATGCATGCTAACGTATGTTTTAAGTTAGCGTATGTTTTACCATGCCTGTGCCCAATAATTCTGTGCGCCTTATGTATGTGTTAAATACAGAAATAGACCTCGTAACTGAGACTGCACCTTTTAATACGGTGCGCCTTATGGTCATGAAAATAAGGGACAGAGCACCTTTTGTTTGAAACCACCCACTTTTCAAGTGAGCAAAAGTATTGGAACAGACATTATTAAATTAACCTAAAGTGAAGAACATTCAGTATTTGGTGGCATTATCGTTACTTGCAATAACTGCATCAAGCTTGTACCCATTGACTTCGTCAGACTGTTGCATTCTTCATTTGAAATGCTTTTCCTGACCTTTACTGCAGCCTTTTTCAGCTCTTGTTTGTTTCTCGGGGTTTCTCCTTTCAGTCTCCTCTTCAGGAAGTAAAATGCATGCTCTATTGGGTTAAGGTCTGGTGATTGACTTGGCCAGTCGAAGACCTTGCACTTTTCCCCCGATGAAGTCCTTTGTTGTTTTGGCAGTGTGTTTTGGGTCATTGTCTTGTTGCATGATGAAGCTTCTCCTGATTAGTTTGGATACATTTCTTTTTAAATTGTCAGACAATGTTTTTTATTTTTTTAGACTTCAGAATTCATTCTGCTCCTACCATCATAAGTTTACATCATCAATAAAGACTAGTGAGCCCGTTCCAGAAGCAGCCATGCAAACCCAAGCCATGACATTACCTCCACCACGCTTCACAGATGAGCTTGTGCGTTTTGGATCATAAGCAGATCCTCTCTTTCTCCATACTTTGGTAGAGGTTAATCTTGGTGTCATCAGTCCATAAAATCTTTGTTCCAAAACTTATCTGACTTATCTCTGTACTTTCCAAAATCCAATCTGGCTCATGAATTTACTTTTCCACACAGGGCCAGCTAGCTTTGCATACATTTTTTCCCCTTATTAAATAAAATCACTGTTTAAACACTGCATTTAATGTTTATATGGGCTTTCGTTGTCTGATATTTACATTTGTTTAATTCTAAAATAAGAACTTGAGAAGGGGGCAAATACTTTTTCACGGCACTGTATATGTACATATACACTATATTGTAAAAAGTTTTCGCTCACCTGCCTTGACTCAGATATGAATTTAAGTGCTTAAACAGCTTAAATTCTTCAGGGAAGATTTTCCACAAGGTTGAGGAGTGTGCCTATGTGAATTTATGACCATTTTTACAGAAGCACATTTGTGAGGTTACACACTGATGTTGTACGGGAAGGCTTGGCCCTCAGTCTCCGCTCTAATTCATCCAAAAGTTTTCTGTAGGTTGAGGTCAGGATTGTGCAGAACAGTCAAGTTCATCCAAGAACTTGACTTCATGTTGGAACAGGAAGAGACCATCTCCAAACTGCTCCCACAAAGTTGGTAATGTCCAAAACATTAGCCCCTGAGCTCCAGTGAAAGGAACTCTGAATATTTCAGCATACTAAGAGATTTTGGACAGTCTAACAGTTTGGGGATTATCCCTCCCTGTTCCAACATATCTGTACACCAGTGCACAAAGCAAGGTCCATAAAGAAATGGATGAGAGATTTTCCATTCCGCTTGGCCAGCCAGTACCCACCAGCTGCCTCAGGAGTCCCACACCCATAGAACCCCTTCAGTTTGACAGCATTTTTAAGAAGGGGGACCGCAGGGTGTGTTCCAACTACAGGGGGATCACACTCCTCAGCCTCCCTGGTAAGGTCTATTCAGGGGTGCTGGAGAGAAGGGTCCGTCGGGAAGTCGAATCTCAAATCCAGGAGGAGCAGTGTGGTTTTCGTCCTGGCCGTGGAACAGTGGACCAGCTCTACCCAACCAGTCTACATGTGTTTTGTGGACTTGGAGAAGGCGTTGGACCGTGTCCCTCGGGGAGTCCTGTTGGGGGGCAGGGGTGGTGGGGGAGGTGGGTGGTGGTAGATGGTGCTTCAGGAGTATGGGGTAACGAACCCCCTGATACGGGCTGTTTCAGTACCTGTACGACCAGTGTCAGAGTTTGGTCCGCATTGCCGGCAATAAGTCGGACTCGTTTCCGGTGAGGGTTGGACTCTGCTAAGGCTGCCCTTTGTCACCGATTCTGTTCATAACTTTTATGGACAGAATTTCTAGGTGCAGCCGAGGCGTTGAGGGGGTCCGGTTTGGTGGCCTTAGTATTGCATCTCTGCTTTTTGCAGACGATGTGGTTTTGTTGGCTTCATCAAGCCGTGATCTCCATCTCTCACTGGAGCAGTTCACAGCCGAGTGACGGTCACTCCTCTCCAGGTCGGGGATGAGATCCTGCCCCAAGTGGAGGAGTTCAAGTATCTTGGGATATTGTTCACGAGTGAGGGAAGAATGGAACTGGAGATCGACTGTGGATCGGTGCAGCGTCTGCAGTGATGCAGACTTTGTATCGGTCTGTTGTGGTAAAGAAGGAGCTAAGCCGAAAGGTGAAGCTCTCAATTTACCAGTCGATCTACTTTCCTACCCTCACCTATGGTCACTGCTCCTCCACATTGAGAGGACCCAGATGAGGTGGCTTGGGCATCTGATTAGGATTACCAATGCCATTGGCACTAACACAGCCCAATACCATCACAGATGCTGGCTTTTGAACTTTGCGTCCATAACAGTCCGGATGGTTCTTTTCCTCTTTGGCCCGCAGGACACGACGTCCACAATTTCCAAAAACAATTTGAAATGTGGACTCGTCGGACCACAGAACAATTTTCCACTTTGCACCAGTCCATCTTAGATTAGCTCGGGCTCAGAGAAGCCGGCGGCGTTTCTGTGTGTTGTTGATAAATGGCTTTTGCTTTGCATAGTAGAGTTTCAAGTTGCACTTACGGATGTAGCGCCGAACTGTATTTACTGACATTGCTTTTCTGAAGTGTTGCTGAGCCCATGTGGTGATATCCTTTACACATTGATGTCGGTTTTTGATGCAGTGCTGCCTGAGGGATCGAAGGTCACGGGCATTCAATGTTGGTTTTCTGCCTTGCCGCTTACATGCAGTGACTTCTCCAGATTCTCTGAACCTTTTGAAAATATTATGGTCCGTAGATGATGAAATCCCTAAATTCCTTCCTTTATCAGTTTGAACATTAAATATCTTGTCTTTGTAGTGTATTCAATTAACTACAGGTTGAACATGATTTGCAAATCATTGTATTCTGTTTATTTATGTTTAACACAACGTCCCAACTTCATTGGAATTGGGGTTGTAATAATATTTAAATGAATCTAAAAAAAAGATTTGCCTGGATTGAAAATACATTTATTTTTCTACTTTTTCCGGTGACGGTCATCTGACCTGAGTGAGCAAAACTGTGGCTACCGCTAATGCTAGTTCATCTACGAGAAGCAAAGGAGAGGAACAAACATTGCTGGTACTACTAATAACCTTGACATTTCCAAGCAGCAGTATAGGAGCATTTTTAGCTATCTGGTTAAGAACAGATGGAAATTGGGTAGTTGCAAAGACCCAGATAATTTTCTGAGTTCGAAAAACTAAGTCACAAACATGTCTCAAGATTTAAGTGGGACACGGAAGAAAACACAGGCACAGTCTAATCTGATGAATGTATTTATCATATTAATATATTATAAATATATTAAAACTAAATTTATAATGAATATATCTATCATTCAATATAATCAATATATTACTACACATATAGTATATATGTGGGACAGTGAAAAAGTAATGAGCCCAAATTAATTTTATCTACTAATTATTGCAATTTATTTCCAGAAATATTCACAGTTGTAGTTTAAATACTAGTTTTTTTTCCTTTTCTTTTTTGATGATGAAAGCCTGGAAATTAGGTCACTGTTGGATGTCCGTCAGAAGCAGAGCGCTGTGACTGAATTCCTTACTTTGGAAGGAGAACTACCACAAAACATTTTCAAAAGGTTGAAAAATGTGTATGGGGAAGCTGCAATAGGCTACAGCACAGTGAAAAAGTGGGTGTCTAGGATAAAAGAAACGCAAAGAATGAGAGCCTCCTTTGAGTGAGCACAATGACAACAAAGGAGCGGCAGACCATCATCAGAGCTCAATCCTGGGACTAGTGCTTTGGGTCGAGGCACTGATAAGAGATCATCATCATAAAGTCATTATTGATGAAATTACCATCATGTGTCATCATTGATGACATAACCTCCCTAACCCCAAAAAACAGTTTGCATCCTTTTGAAAATGTTTCGTTTGGTTCCCCTTCCAAAGCAAGAAATTCAATCACAGCCTCTGCCTATGACGGCATCCAACAATGATGTCATTTCTCAAATGGCTGAAAGGAAGAGGAGAGGCTTAATTCCCCCCCAAACATTCAAACAAGTATTTAAACTACAGTGAAAATGTCAGAAAAAAATATTTCAATTATTAGCAGGTTAAACTAAATTGGGCTCATTACATTTTGACTGCCCCTTGTACATACCTGCATACGGTATTATATTTATTATATGTATACAAAATTGAATTGTGTATCAAACTGCACATTAGAAATTGAATGGAATTTTAACTTTGCTGTACTGTTACAGTACAAATATGTACAGTGGATAAAGTAGCCACACCAACCATGCAGCCGTTTGCTAAAATCATTTAAGATAATTTTTTCCTCATTAATGTACACACAGCACCCCATATTGAAAAACTGAATCGTTGACATTTTTGCAGATTTATTAAAGAACTGAAATATCACAGCCATAAGTATTCAGACCCTTTGCTGTGACACATTTAACTCAGGTGCTGTCCATTTCTTCTGATCATCCTTGAAATGGTTCTTCACCTTCATTGGAGTCCAGCTGTGTTCGATGATACTGATTGGACTTGATGAGGAAAGCCACACACCTGTCTATATAAGACCTTACAGCTCACAATGCATGTCAGAGCAAATGAGAATCATGAGGTCAAAGGAACTGCCTGAAGAGCTCAGAGACAGAATTGTGGCAAGTCACAGATCTGGCCAAGGTTAAAAAAAGGATTTTGCTGCCCTTAAGGTTCCAAAGAACACAGTGGCTTCCATAATCCTGAAATGGAAGATGTTTGGGACGATCAGAACCCTTCCTTGCCGTCCTTGCAAACTGAGCAATCGGGCGAGAAGAGCCTTGGTGAGTGAGCAATAGAATAACCCAAAGATCACTGTGTCTGAGCTCCAGAGATGCAGTCAGGAGATGGGAGAAAGTTATAGAAAGTCAACCACCACTGCAGCCCTCCACCAGTCGGGGCTTTATGGAAGAGTGACCCAACGGAAGCATCTCCTCAGTGAAAGACACATGAAAGCCTGCATAGAGTTTGCTAAAAAAAAAAAAAAAAAAAAAAAAAAAAAAAAAAAAAAAAATCACCTGGGCCCGGTTGTTCAAAACTCGTTTATTTTAAACACTGGTTCACCACTAACCACCAGTTAAATTCTTAACCTGCCGTTAGCTAACCGACCGTTAAACATGCGTTGTTGAAAACATGGTCAGAGTTTTGGTCGTTAAATAAATGCAAAGTTTCGAAATCTGTGAATAATCGTGATAATTACTTTTTCCACAATCACAAGCACTTCTGAAACATATTACACATCTTAATTTAGCAGTCGCACAAGTTCAATAAATTGCATGGGTCTAAAGATTTACTTTTGTCTCACTAAAGAGCATCTATTTACTCAAGCAAATTTCTAGCTTTCCCTCTATAACAAGCCAGAATTACTTTTGTTACTATGACGACTATCGAGTGCCCTTGAACTTGATTTACTGTAGATTAGATGATAATCATCCAAAACCGTGATCTGTCTAACAAAGAGATGACACAACCTGCCTCAAGCCTTCAGTGGAAATGAATGCTTTTACCAAGCAAATGTATTATTACACCCTTCGCAAAAGGATATTTTTATGTTAAGTTTACCTGCCAAGATACAGTGGAACTGAAGATTTCAAAAATGAACATTTTCATGAAAAATAAGTTTCAAATTAAACCCTTTACTGGGCAAGTGTTTTGATTTTTACTGGGTTATTTTTGTCATGCCACCACTGTACAACTACTTATCAGTGAAGGCAAAGATGTATAGTATGACGACAACCATAGAAGTGCAATGTATTTGTGATGCATTAACATGGTACATCCTGACTGCACCCTAAAATATGGCAAAAGTGACTACATCAATATCATTAACAAAACAACAAAATGTGTATCAGTCAGCTATTTTTTAGAATACTCACATGCACTGCATAAAAAAACCTATCTGTATAAAAAGTTTTATAATGGTGACAGTTTGACTCTGGAACATATTTCAGTTATAACTGATTTACAATGAATTAATAGGCATGAAATGGGAACAAGTTGGTAGTCAATTTGTATCCCAAAATAGATTATGTTCGACTTTGGACGTTCCTGTTAAGTTAGTCAATATTTTATAGCATAAACTGACAAGTTTACTTTCTATACACAGTAATTTCTCTGTAACACTCACTTTTGCGCCAGACCACAGTAATAAACTGCAACAAGAAAATCTAATATGTTTCTGTCTTAGCTTATCTGAGTTACCATGGAAAGAACATTGGCAGTAAATTTGACTTAGCATTATTGGTATCAGTAATATCTGTTTATGAGAGGAACTAACAGAAAGTGTGACAATAAAATGAAGCCAGCGTTAGCTGCGAACACCATCTTTAGAGTTAACCACACTGTTAAAATGTTAGCGGCGGTCCTTTGGTGTGTTAACTTTAATGTCAAGTTAACAGCCGGTTAAAGTTAACCGAGTTTTGGACAACAAGATAACGGTGCCGTTAAAGTTAACGGTCAGTTAAGTCTACTTAACCAGTGGTTAAAAAATAAACGAGTTTTGAACAACCGGGCCTTGAAGGACTCCAAGATGGTGAGAAATAAGATTCTCTGGCCTGATGAGACCAAGATAGAACTTTTTGGCCTTAATTCTAAGCGGTATGTGTGGAGAAAACCAGGCACTGCTCAACAGACCCAACAGTGAAGCATGGTGGTGGCAGCATCATGCTGTGGGGGTGTTTTTCAGCTGCAAGGGACGGACAACTGGTTGCAATCAAAGGAAAGATGAATGTGGCCAACTACAGGGATATCCTGGACAAAAACCTTCTCCAGAGTGCTCAGGACCTCAGACTGGGCCGAAGGTTCACCCTCCAACAAGACAATGACCCTAAGCACACAGCTAAAATAATGAAGGAGTGGCTTCAGAACAACTCTATGACTGTTCTTGAATGGCCCAGCCAGAGTCCTGACTTAAAACCAATTGAGCATCTCTGGAGAGACCTGAAAATGGCCATCCACCAATGTTCACGATCCAACCTGACATAACTGGAGAGGATCTGTAAGGGGGAATGGCAGAGGATCGCCAAATCCAGGTGTGAAAAATCTGTTGCAGCATTCCCAAAAATACTCATGGCTGTATTAGCTCAAAAGGGTGCTTCTACTAAATACTGAACAAAGGGTCTGAATACTTAAGGCTGTGTGATATTTCAGTTTTTCTTTTTGAATGAATCTGCAAAAATCTCAACAATTCCGTTTTTTTTCTGTCAATATGGGGTGCTGTGTGTACATTAATGAGGGGGGGAAAAGACGGGGGTCTGAATACTTTCCGTACCTACTGTATATAAAAATAAAGGGAAGTAAAACGTAAGTAACACTAGATATTTGGTAATATTTTTTTGCAATTGCAAGAAAATAAGTTACTCCTAACCGCTCTGCAGATGCTCCACCCATGTGTATAAGAGACCGTTGACCTTTCAACAATTAATTATCTCAGAGAGGACAGTTGTTTGGTGTATTTTTTCCACGTCTCCATGATGAGCGTCACAGAGGGGGAGAAATGAACAAAAGAAAGTTGTGACGGGTCAATGTACAAATATCCGAGAAGTCCTCAGCACAGCTTGGAGTCCTCTGATTGGTCAGCTCTGAACTTCTTTGGTGTGACAGATTTACTGAGGAAATAAGATTATAAGAATTATTTCTTCTGTACCCTCATGAGAAAAAATCATTCCTGACCAGTCACACGACCAATCAATAAAGTAATTGCACTCACAAGTCAGGAGAAGACACCGGTCGCTTGCTGGCTGCTTTGGCGTCTTTGCTGGTTTCTGCAGAAAACAAACAAGAGGTCAAGAGGTACACAAGCACGATGGGGACCTGTACGGCAGAAGTAATGTTGCTCACCTTGAAGCCACCGCACCTGTGTGGCCGGCCCGTAGCCCTTCTGGTTGCGAGCAGCGATGCGGAAGATGATGGCGGGCTTGGTGGTATGGTCGATGTGGGCGTTGGTGAGACTGCAAGTCTGGACCAGGCAGGATGGGCTGGCGCCGCAGTACACCCTCATAAAGGCTAGCTGTGCCGGACCGGACCCGGAGGCGGCAGTGGCCTGGCTCGACTGTATTGCCAGGTACACGGAATATTCTGTGATCTTCCCCGATGTGACAGCCGGAGGCTCCCAAGTAAGCTGAGCTCCACCCAGATTCTGCAGGAGTACAACAAGGTAAGTAGGGGCAGCCTTAATATAAAATAAGATTTTCTGTTACAAAAATCCAAGCTTTGTTTTTACACCCCACACCAAACCCCCCCCCCCCTTTACTCAAGTATTTATGTTAAGAAGAAACGATACTTTTACTCCATTACAATAATCTACGCAGCACGTTGGACGACTGGTTAGATCGTCTGCCTCACGGTTCTGAGGACCGGGGTTCAATCCCCGGCCCCGCCTGTGTGAAGTTTGCCTGTTCTCCCTGTGCCTGTGTGGGTTTTCTCCGGGCACTGCGCATTCATGTCCGCACACAAAGTCTTCTATTGGGCTTCACGGGCCAATCAAAGTGAGTCGTCACAGCTGTGCCCGACTTGTATTTACATTACAGCCAACGAAAAACAACAGCTTTAACATGCAATGTAGTTTTATCACTGCCGAAACTTGGGTATTTCAGCCAACTTCTAACTTCAGAAAACACTTTGCGGTAAGTTTCAGATGTTTTTGCGGTCTTTTTGGCTGTGCATATGGCAACATTAGCACTATTTTATGGTCACACGTAACTGTAAAACATCCATCTTGTTCTCTGTCTCTCTCTCTCTCTCACACACACACATACACACACACACACACACACAAATGGTCAGCAAACAGCTTCTTCATTCAGCCATTTTAGTGGATAAAGGAAATCTTTCTGTAAGGCCCTATGCATATTTCACCCCCCCACTTAAAATTAGAATTCCTCAACGTTCTCAGTCTTTTTTGCCACCTGTCCCAGCTTTTTTGGAACGTGTTGCAGCCATAAAATTCTAAGTTAATGATTATTTACTAAAAACAATAAAGTTTATCAGTTTTAACATTAAATATCTTGTCTTTGTAGTGTATTCAATTAAATATAGGTTGAACATGATTTGCAAATCATTGTATAATGTCCCAACTTCATTGGAATTGGGGTTGTAGGACAGCAGAGCCTAAGTGGGGAAAAACTAAACTCCAAATTGACTATGACCTCAACAGAAAAATACTTTGTAGTTTTAACCAAGTTATTCAGAGATAGCATTTTTTTTCTGAAATCATTAGATAGAATTTAGGAATGCTCACTCTGTTTGCGGTGATTGACAAGCTCACAAACCCCCCTATTCAGACAGCTAAAGAGCTCCTCACAACAGATAAATGCAATGAATTTGCTTGCTGTTTTAGTGAAAAAATACAATCCATCAGGTCAAATATCAGCACAATCAGCAGAATGATATAAAACCTAAAACCGCCCAGGAAATACTGTATTACTATGTCAGAATTTGATACAGTTGACAGAAAAGCTGTAGAGAAAACGGTTCAACAGCTGAAACCCTCAACAAGGTGTCTGGACTCAATACCATCTGACTTATTCAAAACGAGCTCGCTGATTTGCAGAAAATAAATGCTCACTTCAGTCAGGCGAGTTTCCTAAACCTATGAAAGTAGCTGCCAAAAACAGAATGCAGGATGCTTCCATGTTAGCAAACTATAGACCCATCTCCAACGTCCTATTCATTGCCAAGATTGTCAGGAAAGTCGTTTTTAATCAACTTTTTGACAATTTTCAAATAGGTTTCAGACCCCATCACAAGACAGAATCAGCTCTTATCAAAGTACTAAATAATATAAGATTGAACACTGATTTGGGAAACATCACTTATGATGTTGGATCTCAGAATTAGAATCATCTTTATTTGCCTCCTGAAGTCCACGATCATCTCTACAGTCTTGAGCGTGTTCAGCTCCAGGTTGTGTCGGCTGCACCACAGCTCTAGCCGCTCCACTTCCTGTCGATATGCAGACTCGTCACCGTCCTTGATGAGGCAGATGACAGTGGTGTCATCTGCAAACTTGAGGAGTTTGACAGCCGGGTGTGCTGAGGTGCAGTCGTTTGTGCAGAGAGAAGAGCAGCGGAGAGAGGACACAACCTTGGGGCGCCCCAGTGCTGATGCTGCGTGTGGATGAGGTGGTCTCTCCCAGCCTCACCTGCTGTGTCCTGCCCATCAGGAAGCTGTAGATCCACTGGCAGATGGCAGGTGAGACGCTGAGCTAGAGAAGCTTGGATGAAGGAGTTCAGGGATGATGGTGTTGAACGCTGAGCTGAAGTCCACGAACAGGATCCTCGCGTAGGTCCCTGCACTGTCGAGGTGTTCAATGAAGTGCAGTCCCATGGTGACTGCGTCATCCGCAGACCTGTTCGCTCGGTAGGCCAACTGCAGGGGGTCCAGCAGGGGACCTGTGACGCTCTTGAGGTGGTCCAGCACGAGACGTTCAAATGACTTCATGACCACAGATGTCAAGGCGACAGGCCTGTAGTCATTTTGACCCGAGATTGCAGGTTTCTTGGGGACTGGAATAATGGTGAACGCAGAAGTCAGAGGTGTGATTGTGGTCGGGGGTGCGGCCGGATGGGTGTGGGGTGTGAAAGTGTCCTTTTCAAATCTGCAGTAGAAGGTATTCAAGTTGTTGGCGAGTGTGCTATTGTTCTCAGCTTGGGGGGATTGTCGCTTGTAATTAGTCAGCGATTGGAATGCATGCCAGACTGATTTAGAGTCGTTAGCGCTAAACTGCTTTTCCAACTTTGCTGCATAGTTCCTCTTTGCAATGTTAATTTCTTTAGTCAGCAGGTTTCTAGCGCGATTATACACGGCCCTGTCCCCGCTCTGATATGCGTCCTCCTTAGCTTGGCGAAGCTGCTTAAGTTTGGCAGTGAACCACAGCTTGTTGTTGTTGGAAGTGCGAAATGACTGTTGGTACACACACACATCTTCACAGAAACTGATATAGGATGTGACAGTGTCCGTATATTCATCCAGGCTGCCAGCTGAATTTTCAAAGAAGTTCCATCTTTGCTTCATTGGTCCACTTTTTCACTGTTTTCACTGTAGGCTTCGCGCATTTAAGTTCTTGCCTGTACATCGGTATTAAGTGAATTAAGCAGTGATCAGACGAGCCCAGGGCTGCACGAGGTATAGCACGGTATGCGGTTTTTTAGCGTAGTATAGCAGTGGTCCAAAATGTTAGTTTCTCTGGTAGGACAGTCGATGTGCTGCTTGTATTTAGGGAGTTCGTGGTTGAGTTTAGCTTTGTTTAAGTCCCCGAGAATAATGAGGGGTGAATCCGGGTGTTTTTTTACCAATTTCGTTGACTTGTTCGGCGAGTATGTCAAAAACACACGAGGAATTTGTCTCCGGTTGTTGGACCGACTCTAGTATGACAACAGTCAATTGACAAAGAATACTTTTGAGACAAAGACATAAAAAACAGTCACAATGCTAGGACAAGTTTTTTTTTTTTTTGACAATTGTGCAAAAAGATGCATAGTCCTCTAGCAATTAGAGCAGTTTGAAATGGCTAATCGAACAATAGTCTGGTCCAATGACCATTGTGCAAAGGACTTCAAGAAATTGATGCAGTTTAAAGTGACAAGTCGTGCGATAATCTGGGATGTCGATTGTGCAAATGTTGCAGATGCTACTCAGGCACATGAGTGGCCAGTATTGGTCAACAACAGATATCCAAATAGTGCAGTGTGGCGAAATTACTACAGTGAGTGCACGAGTAATGAAAATTGACTCGACAGAGATGTGACAACAAACTCAAGACAAAATTGGCACCATGTTGCAATGGGGTTGTAAGTTAACTGATTAAGAAGTTAATGGCAAGAGGGAAGAAGCTGTGAAAGTGTCCTTTTCAAATCTGCAGTAGAAGGTGTTCAAGTCGTCAGCTAGTCTTTTATTGTTCTCAGCTTGGGGGGGGTTGGTCGCTTGTAATTGGTTAACGATTGTAATGTATGCCAGACTGATTCGATTTCGAGTCCTTAGCGGGAAACTGTTTTTCTAACTCTACTGGATAGTTTCTCTTTGCAATGTCAATTTCTTTAGTCAGCTGGTTTCTAGCGCGATTATACAGGGCCCTATCCCCACTTCAATATGCGTCCTCTTTAGCCTGGCAAACTTGCTTAAGTTTGGCAGTAAACCCTGGCTTGTTGTTATTGAACGTGTGAAATGACTTTGTTGGAACACACACCTCTTCACAGAAACTGATATGATGATGTGACTGTGTCCGTATATTCATCCAGGCTACCAGCTGAATTTTCAAAGACACTCCAGTCTTTGCAGTCTCAACAGCTTTGAAGTTCCATCTCTGTATTTGTGTTAGCTTGAGGAGGAATGTAAACACCGACAAGAATGAAAATTGCGAACTCACGAGATGAGTAGCACGGCTTACAGTTCAAAAACAGCGACTCTAAATCCGGGCTGCAGTGTGTGCTGAGCTCCGTTATATACTTACCTACTTACAAACATACTTTGTTATACACCCTTTGTTGGCAATGACAGAGGTCAAACGTTTTCTGTAAGTCTTCACAAGGTTTTCACACACCTGTAGCGGACATGCTCTCGCCAGATGGGACCATGAGCCCCGACCTCGGACTGGGACTGCATTCCGTGTCTCCCGCTCCCCCGCCGAGACAGACGGCCATGGGGTTGCCTGGTTTATCTCACACGTACGCTAAATTAATTACCAGCCAGTCCAAAAGAACTCATCAAAGCGGATACTAGAAATCCTGACTCCTCACCGGACTTTAAATTAGCAGCTACTCCAGAAACCTGGACTCCCAGGCATGTCAAGAGAAAAGTTCAAAGGGCCATTTGTCCTCTGAAATGCAACTCGTTAAGACATCTGGGACAATGGATGGGACACGAGTGACACCCACAGGTGGTGGAGAGCTCCTGCGATTCCGGGGAACTAATCACAATCTTCACCGAATTTGAATGCTGCATGTTATTTTAAGAACTTTGCATGAACGTTCCCAGTGTTCACCATTACAACAGCGACACTAGTGATTGTGTTTCTGCAAATTTGAATGTCTGATGTCAAATCTGTTTGTCAACTGAGCCAGATGGGATGTTTCACCTCACACAACACAAATCCCACCTTGCAAATATTACAATGTTCTCAAGAACCACATACAATTGAAACATTCATTACAGGGATTAAAGAGGATGTGTGCGTGACAATGCAAAGATGGTAACTGGTCTCATTATCCTAAATCCAATAATCCACTGGTTAACCCCACTCCAACCACAAAATAATCTTAGGATGGAAAAGTAACATTAAGAGGTGGTCTATCTCCCCTTTTGGCCCCCTCTCAGTGCTAGAGGACTCTGCATCTTTTTGCACAATTGTTTTTTGTCAATGTCTTTATGTCTCCAAAGTGTTCTGTAAATTGACTGTCTGTTGTACTAGAGCGGCTCCAACTACCGGAGACAAATTTCTTGTGTGTTTTGGACATACTTGGCAAATAAAGATGATTCTGATTCTGATTCTGGAAGGGGGTGGGGCCACCCCATCCCCCTCTTTTTGGCTGGGCATAAAGGCCGGAGACCGCACTTTGTTGTGCGCGCTCGTTCGACCAAGTTGCCGAAGACTGGCTCAGCCAGGAAGCCCCACCTCACACCAAGAGGTGGCAATGACACATCGGACCTTTCCCTGCTGCAGGGCCCCCTGGCTCACAGGCAAGCTCTGTTTGGAAGGAAACAGGTGGCGCATGTCCGCTCCGAGCATCTTGCGAACAGCGATACCCGGGCCTCGGCCGCCCTGCCTTGGAACTTTTTTTTCTTTTTTCCTTCCTCTTTTTTCCACCAAATCCACCTGTTCCCCGTGCGCACCGGACCGGCCAAACACTCGGGAGGAGACCTCTTCTTCTTCTTCTTTTCCTTTCGGCTTTTCCCTTTAGGGTTCGCGACAGCGCGTCATCCATTTCCATGTAAGCCTATCTCCTGCATCCTCCTTTCGAACACCAACTGCCCTCATGTCATGTCTTCATGTCACAACATCCATCAACCTTCTCTTTGGTCTTCCTCTAGCTCTCTTGCCTGGCAGCTCCATCCTCATCATCCTTCTACCAATATACTGTCTATTTCTCCTCTGGACGTGTCCAAACCATCGCAGTCTGCGCTCTCTAACTTTGTCTCCTAAACATCGAACCTTGGCTGTCCCTTTAATTTTAGCCAACCTGGTCACTTCGAGAGCGAACCTCAACATCTTCATTTCCGCCACCACCAGCTCTGCTTCCTGTTGTCTCTTCAGTGCCACTGTCTCTAACCCGTACATCATGGCTGGCCTCACCACTGTTTTATAAACTTTGCCCTTCATCCTAGCAGAGACTCTTCTGTCACATAACACACCTGACACCTTCCTCCACCTGTTCCAGCCTGCTTGGACCCGTTTCTTCACTTCCTGACCACACTCACCATTGCTCTGGATGGTTGACCCCAAGTATCTAAAGTCCTCCACCCTTGCTCTCCTTCTCCCTGTAGCCTCACTCTTCCCCCACCTCCCCTCTCATTCATGCACATATATTCTGTCTTACTTTGGCTCATCTTCATTCCTGTGCTTTCCAGTGCATGCCTCCATCTATCTAACTGTTCCTCCACCTGCTCCCTGCTTTCACTGCAGATCACAATGTCATCTGCAAACATCATGGTCCACGGGGATTCCAGTCTAACCTCATCTGTCAGCCTATCCATCACCACTGCAAACAGGAAGGGGCTCAGGGCTGATCCATGAGGCAGTGCCACCTCAAATTTGTCTGTCACACCTACAACACACCACACCGCTGTTCTGCTGCCCTCGTACATGTCCTGTATTATTCTAACATACTTCTCTGCCACTCCAGACTTCCGCATGCAGTACCACAGTTCCTCTCTGGGTACTCTGTCATAGGCTTGTGTCTACAAAGACACAATGTAGCTCCTTCTGACCTTCTCTGTACTTTTCCATCAACATCCTCAAGGCAAATAATGCATCTGTGGTACTCTTTCTAGGCATGAAACCATACTGTTGCTCGCAAATACTCACGTCTGTCCTGAGTCTAGCCTCCACTACTCTTTCCCATAACTTCATTGTGTGGCTCATCAACTTTATTCCTCTATAGTTCCCACTGCTCAGCACATCACCCTTGTTCTTAAAAATGGGCACCAGCACACTTTTCCTCCATTCCTCAGGCATCTTCTCACGCGCTAGAATTCTATTGAACAAGCTGGTCAAAAAGTCCACAGCCACCTCTCCTAGATGCTTCCATACCTCCACAGGAATGTCATCAGAACCAACTCCCTTTCCATTTTTCATCCTCTTTAATGCCTTTCTAACTTTTCCCTGACTAATCATTGCCACTTCCTGGTCCACCACACTTGCCTCTTCTACTCTCCCTTCTCTCTCATTTTCCTCATTCATCAACTCCTCGAAGTATTCTTTCCATCGTGCTAGCACACTGCTGGCACCAGTCAACATATTTCCATTCTCCTTCTTTAGTGTCCAACCTGCCATACATGTCATCATATGCCTCTTGTTTGGCCTTTGCCACCTCTACCTTCGCCCTATGTCTCATCTCAATGTATTCCTTTCGCCTCTCCTCGGTCTTCTCAGTGTCCCACTTCTTCTTAGCTAACCTGTATTTCCTTGTATGATTTCCTGTACTTTGAGGTTCCACCGCCAAGTCTCCTTCTCTCCTTTCCTGCCAGAAGATACACCAAGTACTCTCCTTCCTGTCTCTCTGATTCCCTTGGCTGTAGTGCTCCAGTCTTATTGGAAGCCCTTCCTGTCCACAGAGCGCCTGTCTCACCTCTTCACAAAAAGCCAAACAACACTCTTCCTTTCTCAGCTTCCACCACATGGTTCTCTGCTGTGCCTTTGTCTTCTTAATCTTCCTCCCCACCACCAGAGTCATCTTACACACCACCACCCTATGCTGTCTAACCACACACTCCCCTCCCACTACCTTACAGTCGGTAACCTCTTCAGATTACATCGTCTGCACAAAATGTAATCCACCTGCGTGCTTCTACCTCCGCTCTTGTTGGTCATCCTATGTTCGTGCCTCTTCTGGAAAAAAGTGTTCGCTACAGCCATTTGCTTCCTTTTTGCAAAGTCTACCACCATCTGTCCCTCCAAGTTCCTTTCCTGGATGCCGTACTTACCCATTACTTCTTCATCACCCCTATTTCCTTCACCAAGATGGCCATTAAAATCTGCACCAATCACGACTCTCTCTCTGTCTGGGATGATCAGAACTACTTCGTCGAGCTCCTTCCAGAATTTCTCCTTCACCTCTAGGTCACATGCTACCTGTGGGGCATAGCCACTAATCACATGATACATAACACCTTCAATTTGAAGTTTCAGCCTCATCACTCGATCTGATACTCTTTTCACCTCCAAGACATTCTTAGCCAACTCTTCTTTTAAAATAACCCTGACTCCATTTCTCTTCCCATCTACACCATGGTAAAATAATTTAAACCCTGCCCCTAAACTTCTAGCCTTACTGCCTTTCCACCTGGTCTCCTGGAGACACAATATATCAACCTTTCTCCTAATCATCATGTCAACCAACTCCCAGGATTTTTCTGTCATAGTCCCAACATTCAAAGTCCCCACATTCAGTTCTAGGCTCTGTGCTTTCCTCTTTTTTTTCTGCCAAAGAACCCGCTTTCCACCTCTTCTTCTTCTTCGACCCACAGTAGCTGAATTTCCAACAGCGCCCTGCAGGTTGACGGCGCCGGTGGCGGACGTTGTTAACCCGGGCCACGACCGATCCTGTATGGAATTCTTTGGATGAACACTCATATTTGTCTGGCAAAGTTTTAAGCCGGATGCCCTTCCTGACGCAACCCTCTGCATTTATCCGGGCTTGGGACCGGCCTACAGTTTGCACTGGCTTGTGCCCCCCATAGGGCTGCATTATTCGGGAGTAGACCAGCCTGCCTAAATTGTGTTCCACACACGAGTCCAACTCGGTCTACTAAAGTACGGCTTGGTGCATATTTGGGTTTAAATTAACGAGAACGGGAACCCCTAGCTCTATGCAATGTCATTGCACACTCATTCCACCCTCACATCAGAAGTGCAGCCTCCTTTGAGCAATGTTTGTCTGTCCTTTGCTTTGATTTTTCCCTGCATTGTTCCCCTGTAGATTCCCCTGTTAGAGCTCATAAAATTTTCTATAAAAAGTCAATACTTGTATCATTTGTGTGTGTTTTGGTTCGACAAAAGACCTCTGGTTACCGAGAAGTCTTATCTAATTCCTGTCGCAACCTTCAGATTACGAGACAGAGGTTTTCGTCACTTTGTCCTGAAGTTTTACACATATAAAAAGAGACGTTCCGCTTTTCGAGATAATTTTTTTTTAATTTTAACGCTTAAACCAGAAGTAATGCAGGTGTCGCTTCCGGCTTATTATTTTCTCCTAAATTAATTACGTTTTTATCCAAACCAATATACGCCACAGAATGCTGCTGGTATTTTGGCCCATTACTCCATGCAGATCTCCTCTAGAGCAGTGATGTTTTGGGGCTGTTGCTGGGCAACACAAACTTTCAACTCCCTCCAAAGATTTTCTATGGGGTTGAGCTCTAGAGACTGTCTAGGCCACTCCAGGACCTTGAAATGCTTCTTACGAAGCCACTCCTTCGTTGACCGTGCGATGTGTATGGGATCATTGTCATGCCACGTTTCATCTTCAATGCCCTTGCTGACAGAAGGAGGTTTTCACTCAAAATCTCACGATACATGACCCCATTCATTCTTTTCTTTGCACAGATCAGTCGTCCTGGTCCCTTTGCAGAAAAACAGCTCTAAACCATGATGTTTCCACCCCCATGCTTCACAGTAGGTATGGGCATTTGTCAGCATTCCTTCGCCTCCAAACATGACAAGATGAGTTTTTACCAAAATGTTCTAGTTTGGTTTCATTTGACCATATGAAATTCTCCCAATCCTCTTCTGGATCATCCAAATGCTCTCTAGAAAATTTCAGACGGGCCTGGACATGTACTGTCTTAAGCAGAGGGACACATCAGGGCACTCCAGGATTTGAGTCCCTGGTGGCGTAGTGTGTTACTGATGGTAGCCTTTGTTACTTTGGTCCCAGCTCTCTGCAGGTCATTCACTAGGTCCCCCCATGTGGTTTCGGGATTTTTGCTCACCGTTCTTGTGATCACGGGGTGAGATCTTGCGTGGAGCCACATATCGAAGGAGACTATATGTATGAATGGCTTCCATTTCCTAATAATTGCTCCCACCGTTGATTTCCCCTCACCAAGCTGCTTACCTATTGCAGTTTCAATCTTCCCAAGCTGGTGCTGGTCTACAATTTTGTTTCTGGTGTCCTTTGACAGCTCTTTGGCCTTGGGCATCGAGGAGTTTGGAGTGTGACTGTTTGAGATTGTGGACAGGTGTCTTTTATACTGATAACGAGTTCAAACAGGTACCATTAATACAGAGGAGTGGAGGATAGAGGAGCCTCTGAAAGAACAAGTTACAGGTCTGTGAGAGCCAGAAATCTTGCTTGTTTCTATACGTACACAACGGTACGTATACGTACACAAGGGTACGTATTCGTATGTATGTATAAATGTGTGTGTGTGTGTGTGTGTGTGTGTATATATATATATATATATATATATATATATATATATATATATATATATATATATATATATATATATATATATATATATATATATATATATATATATATATATATATATATAGTGCCCAGAGAAAACCCACGCAGGCACGGTGAGAACATGCAAACTGCACACAGGCGGGGCCGGGATTTGAATCCCGGTCCTCAGAACTGTGAGGCAGACTAACCAGTCGGCCACAGTGGCCTCCATAATCCTTAAATGGAAGACGTTTGGGACGACCAGAACTCTTCCTAGAGCTGGCCACCGGCCAAACTGTGCAATTGGGGGAGAAGAGCCTTGGTGAGAGAGGTAAAGAAGAACCCAAAGATCACTGTGGCTGAGCTCCAGAGATGCCGTCGGGAGAAAGTTCTAGAAAGTCAACCATCACTGCAGCTCTTCACCAGTCGGGGTTTTATGGCCCGACGGAAGCCTCTCATCAGTGCAAGACACATGAAAGCCCCCATGGAGTTTGCTAAAAAACACCTGAAGGACTCCAAGATGGTGATAAATAAGATTCTCTGACCAAGATAGAACTTTTTGACTTTAATTCTAAGCGGTATGTGTGGAGAAAACCATGCACTGTTCATTACCTGTCAAATACAGTCCCAACAGTGAAGCATGGCGGTGGCAGCATCATGCTGTTGGGGTGGTTTTCAGCTGCAAGGACAGGACGACTGGTTGCAACCGAAGGAAAGATGAATGTGGCCGAGTACAGGGATATCCTGGATGAAAACCTTTTCCAGAGTGCTCAGGACCTCAGACTAGGCCTAAGCACACAGCTAAAATAATGAAGGAGCGGTTTCAGAACAACTCTGTGACTGTTCTTGAATGGCCCAGCCAGAGCCCTGATTTAAACCCAATTGAGGATCTCTGGAGAGACTTGAAACTGGCTGTCCACCAACGTTCGCCATCCAACCTGACAGACCTGGAGAGGATCTGCAAGGAGGACTGGCAGAGGATCCCCAAATCCAGGTGTGAAAAACTTGTTGCATCATTCTCAAAAGGGTGCTACTACAATACTGAGGAAAGGGTCTGAGTATTAATGGCTGTGTGATATTTCAATTTTTCTTTTTTAATAAATCTGAAAAGATTTCGACAATTCCAGTTTTTTCTGTCAATATTGGGTGCTGTGTACACTGAGGGAAAAAAATGAACAAATGATTTTAGCCAACGGCTGCAATATAACAGTGAAAAATTTAAGGAGGTCTGAATACTTTTCGTACCCACTGTATGTTGATTCATGAGGGGAGTTTGGAGAAAATATGCCACCTCCAATGGCTCTTAACGGGGTCAAATACCGTATTTTCATCACCATAAGGCGCACTTAAAAGTTGTAAATTTTCTCCAAAATTGACAGGGCGCCTTCCAAAATCTATAAATGTTGTTGTGTGATGAGCGCTCCGCTTGACTGAATGGGAGCATTTCCTGCCGACACGCTGCTTATACAGAGGAAAAGGACGTGGCTGAGGACAGCATGCAGACCTAAAGGGGGAAGGGTGCGCGTGAAGGAGGACGCTAAAGGCACGCCCCCAGTAGGTATATAGCACTGGTCAAGCCAGCCTCCACTCGTAAAGTAGCAATCAAGCGAGCCGCCCCTAATTTTGTTCATACTAGGCATTACGGTAATAGGTCGCCAATGTGCCACCTTCAAAATAAAAGCTTCCCAATAATACGGACGTCAATGCTCTTCGGTTAAGGAATGCAACCAGCAACGTTAATTTGAATCTTGAGATGCATTAAAAAATGTGGTTTATTAGTTTTCTGAGACATTTATTTTGAAATACAATATCAGATCTTCATCAAACCTCTTTTAGTGGAGTCCTTGGTGGTCTGTCACTCAGATCTGGACTTGTCTTGCAATACCAATGGGATTATGTTGGGGTGGCTTTAGCTCAGTAGGTAGAACAGGTTCGAATCCCTGCTACGAATGTCCGCATGTCGAAGTGTCCTTGGGCAAGACAATGAACCCTAATTTGCTCCCAGTGGGCCTGGCAGCGCCTCGCATGGCAGCAGTCGCCCATTGGTTTATGAATGTGTGGCTTTGTAAAGCGCTTTGGGCACTGTGATGAAGTGCTATATAAGTGCAGTCCATTTACCATTTATTTTTCCTAAGATATCAAATAAACTAATTTTTTTAATGTATCTCAAGATTCAAATTAAGTTTGCTGGTTCCTTAACCGAAGAGCACTGACGTCCATATTATTGGCAAGCTTTTATTTTGAAGGTGGCTTTCGCCGCAAGTTGGCGACCTATTACCGTAATGCATAGTATGAACAAAATTAGGCAGGAGTTACGTTGGAATAAAAAAATTTGACATTTTGTTATTACACTCGTCCAGAAATAACATCAGGGCAACGGAGACACTTATTCGACTTCTTGCGGGACCAATGGAGTCGAGCACTCTCACACTGTCGGGAGTTATTGGAAGGAGAGCCACACCCATATAAAGAATGTATTCGGTGTAAAATTTAGTTTTTAAACATGAATGCATGAATTAGGGTGACTTACGGCAGGAGAATTGGAAATGTAATGATAAAAAAATTGCTTAATATAATTTGGGCAGCAAGTTTGTAGTAAAAAATGTAAAAGAAAATGTTTAGAAGTAGAATCACCCACCACTGAAGAATGGATTGACATTGTTATAAGATTTACATTAAGGAAAAACTGTCATTTTCCGAGACGAACATTTTTACTAGACTTTACACCGATCTGATTGGCTTGATCGGTATCAGCAGATAATTAACATTTTATGTTGATTGGCTTTAATGTCATAATTCGGCGATCCGATCAATGACGCTCCACCAAAGACATTTACTCCGCGTCGCCGTGTACAGTATATTTGTGTTCAAAAGCTAGTTTATTTTTAGCCTTGTCGTGTGTCTTTTGACATAGTACTGTAAATATCTGACCGCCAATAATGATATTTAAAAAAAACAACAAATGTCGTCGGTGTGGGACAGACAACACGTCCAAGATAGAAAACACGTAATGCCTGGATCAGACTACAAGGCAAATTCAGTCTTTCACGATTACACTATGTCAGACTACTGCAATAAAATCTTCTATTCCGATACCACGGCATCCCGTCTTTTACGATCACTTGGCTTTAGCTTGTCAACTCAAACATGACCGGATACACTCGTTACCATCGCGACGGCAACAACAATAGATCGCACAAATTTATTGTAGGAGGGGAGGGGGGGGGGGGGAAGAATGTAAGGAAAAACATGTGGTGGTGGTCACCAGTGCTCGGGAGAGGACTTTCATTCAAGGATTGCTTGAGGTATGTTCACGTACTTTTAATACGATACGGCTCAGACGCAGGCAACAAAACGTTCTGTAGCCTAGCAAGCTAGTGCTAGCACTAAGGGTTGTAGTAAACATGTCAGAGTTATGTTGAATCATGCTCTAAAGTTTCGGTGTGTGTTAAGTAATTTAAATACAATAATCTAATTACTTAGGTTACTTTACTAGGTTATCACCCATTAGTTCTGTCATGTTGTAATGTTGGTTTGACTTGACTGAAAACTTGAACTTATGTCAGTGGCCAATCCTGGAATGCCCCCTAGAGGTCATTAAAATGCTAGAGAATACTTTTGAAGATAATCAGTATACAGTACACAAGTATACATAGTAAATGAACTAGTCATTTAAATAGACACATTGCTCCATCTTGTGATCGGATCGATGATCAGTTTTTTAAACTCACTGATCGGTCCCAAAAATCCTGATCGTGTAACGCCTAATTTTTAAAGGGTATCAGCCAAATGAACAGCATTCGGAAAATCTATTAAATCTAATTTCAACTGAAATACAAGGTAATTTTTATGTGGTCAGAATGACAAAGGTAGTATGCGTCTCGTTTTTGTTTTTCCACAAAGTAAGTCATTTTGAACAATTCAATATGGAAAATTTTGGGAGAGCACTTTACAGTTTGAAATATTTTGCTTCTTTCCAATAAAAAAAAGATTTAAAAAAAAAACGCCCTGAACAATATACTCAGGAGGCACTTGGTCCTAATATTTGGACCATCCAGCAGGTTATGAAAACAGGAAGTGGGCCTCACCTTGCTGATCTTGATGCCACACGGCGCTCCCGGGAAACCAGGCAGACATGTTTTAAATGCAGACACCTCTGAGAAGGGTCCGCAGCCACAGATATTTATCCCCGCCACACGGAATTTGTACGCCGTCCCTGGTTGAAGCTCCACTTTCTTCATCCGACTGTAGTCCGGCATCATGCCTGAGTGGTGCTACAGGAAGTACAACCAGTGAGCTCGTACTGTATTTGAAAAAGCAAAATGATTTTATTTTGTGATAAGTGCTCTTACATCAATAGTGACGTCGTCATCAGGGACATAGTAGTGAAAAACTGTCATGTTGGTCACCCTGACAATCCCAACGTCAAACCACTACATACATAAACACACAACACGTGTTGTTACACTGCTTTACTTGGCGTGTTGAACTGTCTGCCGTCTCACCACCTCATTGGCGCCGATGCCGTTGGACACATCGCAGAGTGGGGCAGGAGGCTCGGTCTTAGAGCTAGCTGTCAGGGGAGGGGCAGGGCCAAAGGTGCTCGCCAGTCGAGCCACGGCGCTAGTCACAGCAGATGAGGTCACCTCATGGCTGTTGCTCTCCGCTACCGAGTCATTCAGACTGTCTGCTGGAGCGAGGCCTTCTGGGAAAATCGTATGTCAGAATTACGGTTGGACATCGAGTCTCGAGAATGAATGGAACGGGGACTAACGTTCCAATCCTCCCGGAATCGTTAAAATCTTAACATTTTGGTTCCTAGTTTTGATGCCCACTGCCCTGATGAAGAACGAAAAAGAGGTGCGCACACGCACGAAGAAGTGCATGTGGCCAATGGTGTATACAGTAGTATACAAAGTGTGTCTTGACTTTGTTAAAACAAATGACCAGTCACCTCAGTGCAACACTTGCAAAAAGATTGTACTCTATTGTGCAAAGGAAGATATATGATGTGTAGAAGCAACAGAGTGCCCAGTCTTTGACCTGCTCCCTCCCACTCCAAGCCTCTGCCTACAGCACTGCGAACTTCAGTGAAGATATAATCTGGGGCCTCAGGTACAAAACGTGCATATGCACAAAAACATGGCGTAGGTTCTTTTTCACGGCAAACTTCAGATGTATCAAGAGTGAAATGACCGTGGAAATGTGTGGTGCCTCATGCCAACTTCATGGCTGCCGTACGCACGTTTCTACAGCCGTTGGTCCTTTGGCAACACATAGAGGTGATGGTGGGAAACTGTTATAATCAATCAATCTGCACATCAGAGACACGAACAATTAACGCCCAACATTTGATTTCAACAATGTAAAAGGCAAGTACTCAGAATTCACTTGTTAATCAGTGTATTTAATTACTCGACATGATTTTATTAACGTTTTACTTTTTTAGGATATTAATGATATTGATAATATTGATATTAATTTCTCACAGGGTTATTTTTTAACCACTATGAAACTATAACCTATGAACTTGAATTTATCCATCCATCCATTTTCTACACCGCTTATCCTGACTCGGGCCGTGGGTATGCTGGAGCCTATCCCAGCTAGAGTCCCCTCCAAAAATATTGGAACGGCAAGGTCAATTCCTTTGTTTTTGTTTTATACTGAAGACATTTGGGTTTCAGATCAAAAGATGAATACGAGACAAAATTTCAGAATTCCAGCTTTTATTTCATGGTATTTACATCTAGATGTGTTAAACAACTCAGGAGCAAAGCCCTTTGTCTCCCATTTGTAAAAAGCCAAGACATAAAAAAAAAAATTGTAGCAGATAATAATCATACGCAATTACTGTGCAAACGAATAAAACCTTGCCACGATCAAACTCAACACGACCTTCCAAGGATGTCTGTTTTTTTGTAAAATCAATGTTCAACAAATATTTTTTTAAAACATCTTTCTGAAGACCTCTTAGCTGCGCATCAAAGTGCCTGTTGTCAAATACACACACCGAACAATGCATGCAGAAAACGCAGCAATAATAGGAAATGACTCACTCTGTCTGCAATATACTGCCTCTGATATTTCTGTCTGATACCTTTATCACAAACGCAGACAGGCTCTGATGACAACAGAAAACAATAACAGCAGTCTGGCGCAAACAAAATTCACACATCTTTCAGAGGAAGATGTGTGAATTGCCCAAAAAAGGTGCCTGAAGTTAAATACACGAAGTTCAGCACCCTCTGAACAATATATGTACAAAATACAGCAATAATAGGGAATTTACAACAATTACATATTCCGAAGAATCCATCTTTTCCCCCCACTAGCTGTCCTTCAAAACAGAATTGTTGTAGAATAACAATCAAGGGGCATGAAATGCATAGCCTACGTCATATCGAAGCGACAGCCCTGTTGTAATTTGAACATTGGCACTTATATTCCATAGTTCTCTGCAGAAAAAAGAAATCACCCCAAATTGGACTCAGTAGTAATTTTAAGATTGTTTTCTGATGAAATATTGGATTTTCAGACAGATTTTGGACACATCAGCCTGTCACAGCCTGACATGCAACGAGCAGGAGCCGATTACATTTCCTCATTGAACTTTATGTATTTTGCGGTGCAATTCTTGCCTATATTGAAAGTCTGGATTTTTTTTAGACAATGAGTGAAAATAGTGATAATGAAATCTGTTGGAAGGCTTGTTAGAAAGAGAAAAAAAAGACCAATGAAATGCCTCTGAGGAAAGAAGGTACCCATGTCATCCCACAAAGTAATTCTTGAAGATTCATTTATGCATAGCTCAATTTTGTATTGATTTCATTACAAATTCTTCAAAGACGTTTGAAAAGAGTTCCTATGGATGGCAAAAGTGTTTCTGTAGGGTGCATGGTGGCATTGTGTGACAGGTGCAGAATGACACGCACCGGTGGCTGTTAGAGCAGGGCCTGCCAGCCAAAAACGGTACGTCGCTTAATGTCCCAAAACTGCAACCAATCATCACCAAACTTTATCTGGATATCCCTCTTTATTCCCACTTACACCTCTGAAAATATCAGAGCAGATCAGTATTTCATGTATTTTATTTTGAACTATTGTGCTGCTGTCTTGGTCAGGACTCCCTTGCAAAAGAGATTCTGAATCTCAATGGGAATATTCCTGGTAAATAAAGCTGAAATAAAAACAAATAAAATAACCGATTAGTGTGGTATTTATGATTTTATGGTGACGTTTCCCATGTCAGCCATGTCATGTTACACTAGGTAGTGGTTTGCAGATTAATTTATGCTTTTATAAACTGGTTTCGTCAAGCTCAATTTTGTATTGATTGCACTACAAATGCCTCTAAGATGGTTTAAAAGAGTTCCTATGGATGACAAGAGCTTTTCTGTAGGTGGCATTGTGTGATAGACGTGGACTTCGATGCGCACCGCTGGCTGTCATAACATGGTCTCCCATCCAGAAGCATTACGTTGCTTAATATCCCAAAACCATGACCGATTGTCACCAAAGTTTATGTCGACATCCCTATTTATGCCACTTACAACTCTGACAATATCAGAACACTCAGCCTGGCATTTATGATTTTATGGACGCTAAGCGTTGCCACGTCATCCCACATGAGGTAGTTCTTTTCAGTTTTATTTCGACATATATAAATGAGTTTCATCAGCTCAATTTGATATTGATTGTACCAGAAATGTCTCTAATATGTTACAAAAGAGTTCCTAAGGATGACAAAGGCGTTTGTGTGGGTGACATTGTTAACGGACGCAGACTTTGGCTGGCTGTCATAACGTTGGATGACGACAGCCTCGATCCCGGCCAAGAAGCGTTACGTCACTTAATGTCTCAAAACCGTGACAGATCGTCACCAAAATTTAAGT
Organism: Phyllopteryx taeniolatus; assembly: GCF_024500385.1. Taxonomy (NCBI): domain Eukaryota; kingdom Metazoa; phylum Chordata; class Actinopteri; order Syngnathiformes; family Syngnathidae; genus Phyllopteryx; species Phyllopteryx taeniolatus. The sequence goes on along the minus strand of NC_084502.1, from coordinate 50,257,463 downwards.
GGACATCCCTATTTATACCCAGCTACACCTCTAAAAAATATTAGAACAATCAGCCCAGGATTTATGATTGTACGACCCAAAACGTTTTCCCTCTCCATAGATGGGGGGGAGAGAAAAAAATAAAAATAAATAAAAAATAAAATAAAAACCAGAAACAACAAGAAAACGATGGCTATAGTTTGGTCACCTCTTATTTAAACCATGCAAACTTTGTGGACCCTGTCATGAAGTCCAACCCTAGAATGGTGAATGCTTTGACATGCGCGAGGCGACATACAGGCATGACAGTGGACGTATACCTGTAGGCGCGGCACCAGACTCTGCCTCCTCTTCTGCTTGGCAGTGCAAGTCTTGTAGCTGCTGTTGTTGGACCAGAGCAGCGAGCTCCTGCTGTGTCAGCACGATGGGAATGGACTGCACCGACTCGGCACCACCTGCACAAATACATTAGCGTTCCCATCACATTGCTAGCACTTCCATTTCTATAATCTGTGGACATCGTATGCTTGGAGAGATGTGCGTTTTACCTGTGTGTCTTGCTGCTTGCAGGAAGGCCTGGATGGTCAGACGCTGAGACTCATCTGGACACAGCCCATCAGCAGTCACCATCAGTGTCGTCGTCAACCCAGAGTCCATCTCGCTGCCGTCCCCTTCAGATGACATAAGCTCCTGAGGAGGCGTGTCCATGGACGCCATCTAAGCATCAGACAGACGGATCAGTCGACGCATACTTCCTTACATCTACAGTAAGTATTGTGTTCCTGAACAACCTCATTGCCTTGCAACAACACCGCTGCAGATGATGACATCACATCCTCTGATTGGGTTTCCATTTGCATGGGCTTCTCTGTAGCGGCCATTGCGACAGCCTCCTCCTCACTCTTGACTGCATACTCTCTGACCAATGAGGAGATTTCCTGCCAACACACACCAAAACTAATGATGATGATGATGACAATGATGATGAGGAGAAGGTGTGGGCCACGCTTACTGGTATGGCTGGACCAGGTGTGGGCGTGGCCTGTGTAACAGTGGTAATGGCTCTGCCTTGGCTGATGGCAACAGAGGAAGCAGGGTCGGAGGAGGAGGGCTCAGTGGAGTCTCCTTGCATCATGTCGCCACCCTGCTGAGCTACAGGCAAGACGGGAATGAGGTAATTTCAAAATAACTTTCCAGACAGAAGACCGGAAGTAAGATCATTTTAAAACAAAGGCCTGGTGTTGCGCTGCAGAGGAGTCACAGACTACCTGTGGCCGTGGTGGCAGTGTTGGTGGTTCTGGTCTTGTGGGTCTCACACGGTGGATTGGAGCACACCTGCAATCACTGTCGTATTAGAAGGCAGTGGTTCTCAGCAAGTTGACTGTGGTCTGGATGTGCAGACCCTTTCGTAGATTATTTTCATAAACATGTCATTGAACCGGCGCAACAGTTACTGCTGTCTTAGCTGGTCATTATGGTAGTAAATTGCGCACACAGGAAAGACCTGTGCATTGTAACTCTTCTCATGTGACATAAGTCAAAGGTATATTCAGAGCAGCATTGTGAGTGGCGTGAGTGCAAACCATGGAAGAAAATGGAGCAGATGTTTAGCTGATAATACTAGGGGTGTCCAGATCAGATATTTGATAGATATCGGCAAAATAAATAGTGAGAAACCTGTTTAAAAATAATAAATTGTGTTCAATAGAAAAAAAGTTGTTTTCACAATTATAGATAGTTGGAATTTAAATACCGTGACAGCGTGGTATTTTTGCTCAAGGTTATCGTACCATTAGAATCTGATAACGTCCCATGCATACAAACAGGCAATATGATAAAGCTCTCAGACATACCCAGTATACTCTCTGAAAATTTGTTACAGTCCCCTGCAAAAGTATTGTAATGGCAAGGTCAATTCCTTTGTTTTTGTTGCATACTGAAGACATTTGGGTTACAGATCAAAAGATCAAAGAGATAAAAGTTCATAATAGCAGCTTTTATTTCATGGTATTTACATCTAGATTTGTAAACAACTCAGAACAAAGCACCTTTTGTTTGAAGCCACACACTTTTCAGGTGAACAAAAGTATTGGAATTTACATTGTAATTTAATGTCTGAAATTAACAAAGTGAATAACATTTAATACTGGGTCGCATAACCCTACCTTCATCAAGCCTACAACCCATTGACTTCACCAGACTGTTGCATTCTTAATTTGAAATGCTTTTCCAGGCCTTTACTGCAGCCTCTTTCAGTTCTTGTTTGTTTCTGGGGGTTTCTCCCTTCAGTCTTCTCTTCAGGAGGTAAAATGCATGCTCCATTGGGTTAAGGTCTGGTGATTGACTTGGCCAGTCTAAGACTTTCCACTTTTCTCCCCTGATGAAGTCCTTTGTTGTTTTGGCAGTGTATTTTGGGTCATTGTCTTGTTGCAAGAAATGCAGCTCTATGGGGGGCACAAGCCAGTGCAAACTGTAGGCTGGTACCAAGCCCGGATAAATGCAGAGGGTTGCGTCAGGAAGGGCATCCGTCTTAAAACTTTGCCAAACAAATATAAGCGTTCATCCAAAGAATTGCATACCGGATCGGTCGTGGCCCGGGTTAACAACGTCCGCCACCGGCGCCGTCAACCTGCAGGGAGCCGTTGGAAATCAAAGCTACTGTGGGTTGAAGAAGAAGAAGTAGAGGTGGAAAGCGGGTTCTTCGGCAGAAAGAGAAGAGGAAAGCACAGACCCACTGAATGTGGGGACTTTGAATGTTGGGACTATGACAGGAAAATCTCAGGAGTTGGTTGACATGATGATTAAGAGAAAGGTTGATATATTGTGTGTCCAGGAGACCAGGTGGAAAGGCAGTCAGGCTAGAAGTTTAGGGGCAGGGTTTAAATTATTTTACCATGGTGTAGATGGGAAGAGAAATGGAGTCGGGGTTATTTTAAAAGAAGAGTTGGCTCAGAATGTCTTGGAGGTGAAAAGAGTATCAGATTGAGTGATGAGGCTGAAACTTGAAATTGAGGGTGTTATGTGTAATGTGATTAGTGGCTATGCCCCACAGGTAGGATGTGACCTAGAGGTGAAAGAGAAATTCTGGAAGGAGCTAGTCGAGTAGTCCTGAGCGTCCCAGACAGAGAGAGAGTCGTAATTGGTGCAGATTGTAATGGACATGTTGGAGAAGGAAATAGGGGTGATGAAGAAGTGATGGGTAAGTACAGCGTCCAGGAAAGGAACTTGGAGGGACAGATGGTGGTAGACTTTGCAACAAGGATGCAAATGGCTCTAGTGAACATTTTCCAGAAGAGGCAGGAACATAGGGTGACCTACAAGAGCTGAGGTAGAAGCACGCAGATGGATTACATTTTATGCAGACGATGTAATCTGAAGGAGGTTACCGACTGTAAGGTAGTGGTAGGGGAGAGTGTGGCTAGACAGCATAGGATGGTGGTGTGTAAGATGACTCTGGTGGTGGGGAGGAAGATTAGGAAGACAAAGGCAGAGCCGAGAACCATGTGGTGGAAGCTGAGATAGGACGAGTGTGGTGCAGCTTTTCGGGAAGAGGTGAGACAGGCTCTCGGTGGACATGAGCAGCTTCCAGAAGACTGGACCACTGCAGCCAAGGTGATCAGAGAGGCAGGCAGGAGAGGAGGAGACTTGGTGGTGGAACCATACAGTACAGGAAATCATACAAGGAAAAAGGTTAGCGAAGAAGAAGTAGGACACTGAGAGGACCAAGGAGAGGCCAAAGGAATACATTGAGATGCGACACAGGGCAAAGGTAGAGGTGGCAAAGGCCAAACAAGAGGAACTATAGAGGAATAAAGTTGATGAGCCACACAATGAAGTTGTGGGAAAGAGTAGTGGAGGCTAGACTCAGGACAGAAGTGAGTATTTGCGAGCAACAGTATGGTTTCATGCCTAGAAAGAGTACCACAGATGCATTATTTGCCTTGAGGATGTTGATGGAAAAGTACAGAGAAGGGCAGAAGGAGCTACATTGTGTCTTTGTAGATCTAGAGAAAGCCTATGACAGAGTACACAGAGAGGAACTGTGGTACTGCATGCAGAAGTCTGGAGTGGTAGACAAGTATGTTAGAATAATACAGGACATGTACGAGGGCAGTAGAACAGCGGTGAAGTATGCTGTAGGTGTGACAGACGAATTTAAGGTGGAGGTAGGACTGCATCAGGGATCAGCCCTGAGCCCCTTCCTGTTTGCAGTGGTGATGGATAGGCTGACAGATGAGGTTAGACTGGAATCCCCGTGGACCATGATGTTTGCAGATGACATTGTGATCTGCAGTGAAAGCAGGGAGCAGCTGGAGGAACAGTTAGAAAGATGGAGGCATGCACTGGAAAGAAGAGGAATGAAGATTAGCCGAAGTAAAACAGAATATATGTGCATGAATGAGAGGGGTCGTGGGGGAAGAATGAGGCTAAAGGGAGAAGAGATAGCAAGGGTGGAGGACTTTAAATACTTGGGGTCAACCGTCCAGAGCAATGGTGAGTGTGGTCAGGAAGTGAAGAAACGGGTCCAAGCAGGTTGGAACGGATGGAGGAAGGTGTCAGGTGTGTTATGTGACAGAAGAGTCTCTGCTAGGATGAAGGGCAAAGTTTATAAAACAGTGGTGAGGCAGTGATATCACTGACTGTTGTCTTTGGGTGTTTCTTCACAGCTCTCGCAATTTTTCTGTTATCAACTGTTGTTGATACGATTGGCCGACCTGTTCGATGTCTGCTGCTCAGTCGACCAGTAGTTTTTCTTTTTCAGGACATTCCAAACTGTTGCATTGGCTTTGCCCAATGTTTGTGCAATAGCGCTAATGGATTTTCCCTCTTCTCTCAGCTGCAAAATGGTTTGCTTTTCTCCCATAGACAGCTCTCTGGTCTTCATGTTTGCCTAACAGCAAATGCAGTTTTCACAAGTGAAACTGAAAGCCAAAAACAAGCACTGTCTAATGTTTAAGCAATCAATGGGTGGGTTCAAACAAAAGGTGCTGTGTCCTGAGTTGTTTAACATTTAGATGTAAATATAAAATAAAAGCTGGAATTCTGAACTATTGTCTCATATTCATCTTTTGATCTGAAATCAAATGTCTTCAGTATCCAACAAAAACAAAGGAATTAACCTTGCTGTTCCAATACTTTGAATATAGATAAAAATACACACGCGCAGACACACACGAATGTATTCACACCCTTTCACTTTTTCCACATTTTGCTGTTACAGACTTATTCTAAAGCTGATTTGAGTATAGTTTTCTTTAAAAAAAAAAAAATCTACATAAAATATCCCATAATGACAAAGTAAAAACAGACAGTTGTGCAAATTTATGTGAAAATGTAAACATTTAAACATAATAGTTAAATAAGTATTCACACAGATGATTTAATATTTTGTTGAAGCACCTTTGGCAGCAATCACAGCCTTAAGTCTTCTTGGGTATGTCTCTATCAGCTTGACACACCAATTCTGGGGCATTTTCTTCCATTCATCTCTGCAGATCCTCTCAAGGCCAGTCAGGTTGGATGGGCAGCGTCAGTGGACAGCCATTTTTAGGTATTTTCAGAAATCTTTCGATTGGATTCAAGTCCGGGCTCTGGCTGGGCCACTCAAGGACATTCACAGGCTGCTCCTAAAGCCACTCCTTTGTTATCTTGGCTGTGTGCTTTGGGTCATTGTTGTGTTGGAAGGTGAATCGACACCCTAGTCTGAGTTCCAGAGCACTCTGGAGCAAGTTCTCTTGAAGAATTTCTCTATATTTGGCAGCTGTCATCTTATCCTCTATGCAGATTAGACGCCCAGTTCCTGCAACAGAAAAACAGCCCCACAGCATGATGCTGCCACCACCATGCTTCACAGTAGGGATGGTGTTAGCCAGGTGATAAGCAGTCTCTTTTTTTCCAGATGATACTGCCACCACTATGCATCACAGTAGGGATGGTGTTAGCCAGGTGATAAGCAGTGTCTCTTCTTCTCCAGATATGACACTTGCAATTAAGGCCAAAAAGTTGTGTTTCGGTTTCATCAGACCAGAGAATTTTGTTTCTTCAGGTCTGAGACTCCTTAAGGTGCCTTTTGGCAAACTCCAAGCGGGCTGCCATGTGCCTCAATCTTTAACTGTTCCTCCACCTGCTCCCTGCTTTCACAGCAGATCACATCTGCGAACATCATGGTCCACGGTTGTGTTGTGTTGGAAGGTGAATCGACGCCCTCGTCTGAGTTCCAGAGAACTCTGGAGCAAGTTCTCTTGAAGAATTTCTCTATATTTGGCAGCGGTCATCTTATCCTCTATGCGGACTAGTAGTTTGCCTTTATACTCAAGCGCAACCCACGCACGCAGTTTTGAAAATCTACTGCAGTCACCTCCAAGTCGGGGTGTCGCTACGGCTGGTATTGGCTAGGACACCACAGGGTGGAGTTTCCTCTGCATTTTTTTTGGCCATTTCCGGTAGCCGTTTTTACTTTCCTTTCAGTAACAAGGAACAAAGCAACAACAATGGCGACCGTGGAACAGTGTCTGCGAGAACAAATGGACCTAGATGACCAAATGATACGTTTAATTATGCCGCAAAATCGATCAAGAAGGCGGCGGCGGAGATGGTATGTAGAACCAAGGGGCACGCTGAGTACGTCATCACAGCATGTGACTAAAATGGACCAATCACGAGAGATGATCGCCGCGGCGTTCGACACGCAGCAACTATTTTTGCGTGTGTGCGCGTCAAGCTATGCAGAGGGGCCGCGCGGGGCAATTCGTCGGTCACGTGATGCAATGCGGTGTTCGACTGAGTTTGCCCTCCTCGTATTGGCCTATTGTTGTTAGCGGCCAGCAAGCTAAGATAACCAGCTTGAAAGGCTTCAAAGTGCATGGCGAGTTGCCCGAAGTCACAGACACGCTTCCTTAATGATAGTTCTCGCTAGCCTCCTCCTCATCCATTATCCAACAGAATAGACCAACATCTTAAACGTCAATAAAAAATGATTAAAAAACAACACACACACATACACTGTCATGTCTTGTTTAACCACTAGGAGCACTATGGAAAGGAGTGACTCAATGTGGGGTGTAGGTTAGGACATCAGGAAGAAAAGAGACAATGATGAAAGTAGAGTTGTGCTAACTGCTGTGTTCTAACTGAAAAAGCAAGCAAAGTAAAAGGAATTACAAGCGTTTTTCTTGGAAATATAACACACACACCTCCATATAAAGCCTGCCGTGTTTAAATCTAATGCATTATTTCCTAGTATTGATACAATCGATTGATTACCTTTTAAAACGATTAAAATCAATATATTTACATCCGGAAGGCTAACTTGCCGTGCACAGATCGTTCCAGTTGGATCGTAGGAATCTAAATGCATACATCAACATAATGAATGAAAATCTGCATTGTTATTTGACACTCTGTTGGATTTTTGGCGTGAATTAAAGGTTAGAGGACAAAGATGTTATGGGGTCAATTAAAATTAATATCTGCATTGTTTATATATGTAATACATGCACGTCACTTGCAGCAAGTTGCAACTATTTTAGCTAAAAATTAGGTTTTTATTACGCGTATTGAACACTGCCCGAACATACCCAACGCTCAAGGGTGTGGTTATCCACCGCAAGGGCTACCGGAAGTGACGCTGCAATTGACAACACAGCGCGCTACACTCTATACGGAATGGCAAGCAACGTGTTGGAATATGAGGAGGAGGAGGATTTCGACGTACAGGAGCACCCAACTGAACTTGGCATCGTCAAAGCGTACACGTTTGAGCCGATCAGGAGGCTGGAACCTGACAATGACAACGACAAGCAGCAGCTGTACAACAGAAAAAGAGGGTGGCTACTGGCTCGATGTGACGGTATGTCAAAAGCATGCCTTTTTATACAGTCATGGCTTGAAATAATGGCACCCCAGGGGTGCCAATATTTTTTAGCACCACTATACGTATTATATATTCATATGTTTCAGTGACATGGCACAAACGTTTACATAGTATGCCGTATTCCTATATATTGCGTGCCCCTCGCTCAAATTGCGTTATAACACGCAGCACAGAAAGTCTTTGACGTGTCTGTTAGCTTGTCATTTAGGCAAATGTACAGACGACAGTACTGAAAAATACTGTGTGGGTCTTTTTTTCCTACTGCCCAGTGCATAATAACCATAATAGAGTCGTAGGACTATACAAGCTACACCATGGCGGCTGCGAGATTTAAGGTTCAAGGTGCTTATTGTCAATTCTTCAATATGCGTAACACATACAGGGGATTGAAATTATGGTACTCAAGGGCCCGCGGTGCTACAAAGACAGTACAAATATCAATATAAAAAGCTAAATAAAACTATGGTAAAATTAGATGGCAAAACCCCAATGCTGCTAAAGTGGCTGGTCCGACCCCGAGTCTGGTGTGTGTGTGTGTACTGATGTGTGTGTGCGCGCGCGCATTTCCATGTATGTGGGGCGTCAAGAGTTCAGGTGGGCAGCGTACAGAAGAGGTAGAGGGGGCAGAGCAGGCCGAGTTAAGGTTCCTGACAGCCTGATGAATAAAACTGTCTTTGAGTCGGCTAGTCCTGGCCCGCAGACTCCTCCCTGATGGCAGCAGACTGAAGAGGCTGTGTGATGGATGGGTGGCATCCCCCACTATGCGGAGGGCTTTTCGGGTGAGGCGGGTGCTGTAAATGGAGGGAAGAGAGGTTCCGATGATCTCAGCTGCCCTCACGATGCGATGAAGAGTCTTGCGGCAGGATGCGGTGCAGGTTCGGTACCACATAGCGATACAGTTGGTCAGGATGCTCTCTATGGTTCCTCTGTAGAACGAGCACATGATGGTGGTCGGGGCTCTGGCTCTTCTCAGCTTGCACAAGAAGTAGAGATGCTGGTGAGCTTTATTGGCCAGTGATGAGGTGTTGCTGGTCCAGGAGAGGTTCTCGGTGATGTGCACTCCCAGGAACTTGGTGCTGCGCACTCGCTCCACCACAGCACTGTTGATGTTCAGATGAGCATGCCGGGAGTTCGCTCTCCTTAAGTCCACAACAATCTCCTTGTTTTTTTTTCTACATTTAGGGAGAGATTGTTGTCTGTGCACCACCCGGACAGGCGGCTCACCTCAGTTATGTCGTCTGCAAACTTGAAGAGGTTAGAGATGTATGTCAGTGTGCAGTCATAGGTCAGCAGGGTGAAGAGGAGGGGACTCAACACACAACCTTGAGGGGCCCCCCATGTTCAGAGTGATGGTGCTGGATGTGTTGCTGCCGACCCGTACTGCCTGCAGTCTCCCTGTCAGAAAGTCCAGCAACCAGTTGCACATCAAAGTGTTGAGCCCCGACGGGTCCAATTTGTAGATCAGTAGTTGAGGGATGATGGTATTGAATGCTGAGCTGAAGTCTATGAACAGCAGTCGGACATGTGAGTCCTGTGAGTCCAGGTGTCTGAGGGCAGAGTGGAGGGCGGTGGAGACGGCGTCATCGGTTGACCGGTTGGACCGATATGGAGTGTGGCGTTAAATGAGCTGTATTTAGTTCTCTTGCTGGCAGTTGAGGTCCCAATGGCCGTAGGAAAAATAGTTGACACTGCAGCTGGTTTCAGCCTGTGCCTAACCACACCTGTGTATCCAATGCTTTCTGCTAAGTCTTTCTCAAAACACACTGGTTGGAAGTGATCAGCACAGAGTTTGGAATCCTTGCTAGGCACCCATAGCTGACCACGTTTCTTCCCCTGTCGATTGACTTTCCCTATCCACTGGTATTCCTTTTTCACTTGGAAAGCCAAAATAAAACTCTTGCCACTGCCTGAACCATTTGTACAACCAAATGCCACACAATAAACCATCATGAAATCGCTAAATCATAAGACAACAAATATACAAGAACGGGAACAACAGCATGGAACAATAGCACACAACGCCGAATGAACAGGGTGTTTGGATACTGTTATGTCACAGCGTCGGATAGAGCCAAAGACCAGAAGGCACATTCTGAATCATATCGATTTAACTGCTGTATATCTGCTATATAATCACTTTGAAATGGCAGATGTGGCTTGTAAAGGGTTTCTAGAGTTTAGAACATTTTTAACATCTTTGTCAACCTCTATCTTTGAAAAGACAAACTCCACTTATAAGGCCAAACGGGTGGTGTGGACACAGCTGGCTTACCTGGTTCAGTCCTCCCGCTCCCACCGTAGTGGCAGTGTTGGTGGTTCCAGTTTCGTGGGTCTCACATGGTGGATTGGAGCACACCTGAGGAGAAAGAGGACAGTCAGTCACAACATGTGGGTGGGCAAAGTAATGATGCCAGTCCCCCCCTTTAAGCAGAGATGGGATCAAGTCACATGTAAAAGTCTCAAGTCATAAGTGTTAACCTGCAAGTCAAGTCACAGGTTTTTTTTTTTTTTTTTTTCAACCTTTATTTATCTAGGTAAGGCAACTGAGAACAGATTCCGATTTGCAATGCCGACCTAGCTGCAGAGAGCAGAGTAAAACAAGGCAAAATACAAGCAAATACAAATAAATCCAGTAAAAACAAATACATATACAAAAAAATAACTGTACAATGTGATATTATATACGTTACATACAGTCTTGGTCACCATTATTGGCACTCATGAAGTTTCAGTACTAAATGTGAAATATCTCCTGAAGAAAATAAATCAAGTGAAAAATCTTTCTATGGAGAACTTGCGTTTGATACAAAAGACCAAATGAACATTTTACGGACAGATGAGGAAAAAAAAAAAAGTTTTTGGGCAATGCACATAAAGAGCTTGTTTAGAGATGGTGCATCTCGCCTGCCATCCACCAGTGGATTTACAGCTTTCTGAGGGGCAGGACACAGCAGGTGAGGCTGGGGGAGGCCACCTCCTCCACACGCAGCATCAGCACCGGGGCACCCCAAGGTTGTGTCCTCTCTCCGCTGCTCTTCTCTCGCTACACGAACGACTGCACCTCAATGCACCCGGCTGTCAAACTCCTGAAGTTTGCAGATGACACCACTGTCATCGGCCTCTTCAAAGACTGTGACGAGTCTGCATATCGACAGGAAGTAGAGCGGCTGGATCTGTGGTGTGGCCGAAACAACCTGGAGCTGAACACGCTCAAGACTGTAGAGATGATTGTGGACTTCAGGAAGCATCCTTCACCACAGCTGCCCCTCAAGCTGTCCAGCTGCCTTGTGTCAACCGTCGAGACCTTCAAGTTCCTGGGAATTACAGTCTCTCAGGACCTGAAGTGGGCGATCAACAACTCCGTCCTCAAAAAGGAAGCACGGCCTGCCACAGGAGCTGCTGAGGCAGTTCTACACAGCGGTTATCGAATCAATCCTGTATTCTTCCATCACAGTCTGGTTTGGTGCTGATACAAAAAAGGACAAACTCAGACTGCAACGGACAATCAAAACTGCTGAAAGGATTGTCGGTACCCCCCTACCGACCCTTGAGGACTTGCGTGCTGCCAGAACTAAGACAAGAGCGTGCAAAATCCTCTCGGGCCCTCCACATCCCGGTCACCAGCTCTTCCAGCTCCTTCCCTCAGGTAGGCACTAACGATCAATGCAAACTAGAATTAGCAGACATTCCAACAGCTTCTTCCCTCTTGCAATCAACTTCTTAAACACCTAACCTACAATTCCATTACAACATGCTGGCAATTTTTTTACTTGAGTTCGTTGTCACATTTCTGTGGGGCCAATTATATATTACTCGTGCACTCACTGTAGTAGTCTCACCACGCTGCACTATTTGCATATCTGTTGTTGACCAATACTGGCCACTCATGCCAGAGTAGCATCGGCTCCATTTGTACACTGATTGAGGAGTATCTGCAACATTTGCACAATCAACATTGTCCCAGATTATCGCACGACTCATCACTTTAAACTGCATACACTCCTTGAAGACTCGGCGCCCTTTGCACAATGGTCACTGCACTGGACTATTGCAATATTAGTCATTCGAACTGCTCTAAGTGCTAGAGGACTCTGCATCTTTTTCACAATTGTCAAAAAAAAAAAAAAAAAAAAAAACAATGTACCAGCATTACCAGACAACTAGCAACCCTTTATTGCTCAGTGACTGTTTTTTTGTCAATGTCTTTATGTCTCAAAAGTCTTCTCTGTCAATTGACTGTCGTCGTACTAGAGCGGCTCCAACTACCGGAGACAAATTCCTTGTGTTCTTTTGGACATAAATAAAGGCAAATAAAGATGATTCTGATTAGTTAATGTATACGCCCCTAATAGTGATCCAACCTTTACTCACACTTTTTTCACATCTGACCAATTTGTCAACTAATTAAACAATTATTATCAGTGGTGACTTTAATATTGTATTTAATCCAACCATAGACCGCTCAAACTCAAAAAATTCCAAACAATCAGTCTTCCCAAATATATGCATGATTTCGGACTTGCTGACATATGGACAATAGAAAATCATACAAAAAGGTATACACTTTCTTTTCTTCAGTTCACCGCTCCTTCTCTAGAATTGACTACTTTCTCACAAATAACTCAATTGCTCTAAACAGCACTTCCAAAATACATCCAATAATAATTAGCAATCATGCTCCAATTTCTCTCTGCCTCAAACTTGAATCAAACATGTTACAGTCTCCAACCTGGTGCTTTAATACTTCTCTCCTGAAAGATCCAGAGTTCGATATATTTGTCAGGAAGGAATGGGAAGATTTTCTAGAAATGAATGATTCTAGCGGCACGGTGGACGACTGGTTAGAGCGTCTGCCTTACAGTTCTGAGGTCTGGGGTTCAATCCCCGACCCCGCCTGTGTGGAGTTTTCTCCAGGCACTCCGGTTTCCTCCCACATCCCAAAAACATGCATGGTAGGTTAATTGAAGACTCTAAATTGCCCGTAGGTGTGACTGTGAGTGCGAATGGTTATTTGTTTATATGTGCCCTGCGATTGGCTGGCAACCAGTTCAGGGTGTACCCCGCCTCCTGCCCAATGATAGCTGGGATAGGCTCCAGCACTCCCGCGACCCTAGTGAGGATAAGTGGCTCAGAATATGGAGGGATGGATGAATGATTCTATCCCCAGCCTTACTTTAGGAAACAGGGAACGCTCTAATCAAAAGCAAAATTACATACTCTACCTACAAGAAAAAAACAAGAACAAAAATTAGACCATGAATTGGAGATGAAAATCAAACAATTCACAGAGGAATACGCAATGAATCCGACAGACCTCCTTAGGAACCAACTTTATAATGCTCAACAACAATTTGATTTCATATTATCAAAAAGAACGGAGTTCCTACTACAACAGCTTGGATACACTAATTTCAAGCACAATAATAAATCAGGAAAATTTCAAGACTCAAATGGCAAATATACTTAATCACCACACGATATTAATATATTTTACAACTACTACAGTAGCTTATATTCATCCCATAATATGCCGAATCAACACGACATTGAAACTTTTTTAAATAACCTAAACATCCCTCAAATAACTTCAGAAAGTGAAGAGTTTTTAGATGCCCCATGAACTCTCGCAGAGTGACATAAGGCCTTAAATGATATGCCAACAGAAGAGCTTCAGGCATGATGGGTTTTCCACTGAATTCTATAAAAAATTTCTGGTGTACACTACAACCACTATTTTTTTTCCCCCATGTTATTGTCAACATGAATGTTAAAAGTCTCCCGTTATGACAAAATAGTTGTAGTCAGTACAAATAACTGACAGCAGTTCTGAAAAATCCTCCATACATTTTCCATTGTATCTTCAAAGTCTATAAAATATTAAAACAAGTCACCTTTAAGTAAGAAACAGATATTCAAAAGAGCGAAAATCACCCACTATAATTTCTTTCCACTGAAATAATGACAGCAACACCACCACCTTTTTGTCTCTTCGACACTTGTTCATTAAAATTACAATTTGCTTGTTGCCTCATTTAAAATGGTATTACAGCTACTTTCTGTTAACGTTTAAATTAGTAGCAAAACGTCTTGATCATAGGTTGTAATGATGTCATTAATCAACATTGATTTATTACTTGGACACCTGATATTGAAAAGTGTTAGTCTCGCTGGTATAACTGGAGACAATGGTTTGATAGAGTCACATTTTCTCCTCACTAAGCTTGTAGTTCTACTTTTTTTGTGCCATATTTCTTTGACCAACTTTCTGTCCCTTGTAATTACAGGGATGAAAAATGGCTGATCTCCATAGGGGTCTGATTTATTCTGGAAAAGACCCCGCACATATAAGCCAGATTTGCAGATATAATTCTTCATGGGTGGAGGAGGGGCCCTTCGCATCTTAGTGGACGTTGGTTTCAGGCGATGGGATGAAGATCTTGGCGTGGTGTGCATTGGATTCCAATATTGACAAAAGCCTTCATCCTGTCCGTCACATCTAACAGGGCATTTAGGCTAGTAGAGAGTGAGTTTTGCATTGGGTTTTGCTCCAATGGGGCAGGGAGAGGTGTGGGAGATTCCCAGTGCTGCCTCATTCTCATTATTCATTCGTCCCGCCAATTGTTTGGGTGACGCTGGTGACTCCATCTGCACCTCGTGTCGGCTTATCTCTTTTCTTGTTCCTCCGATTGTTTGGGAACAACTGGATCATGAACAAGGACAATGTTTTCCTTTCGGGCCGCTGAATGAGGTACACAGTAAAAAAAATGTTGGCAGCCAATAACTTAACTCCTTGTCTATTAAGAGAAACCATTTGTCTTGTAAAGAGGTCTGCGCTCCCAAAGAAATGTAGAAATTGTCAATGAAGCTCACAGATAGAGCAGTACACACTCTTTTGAGCCACTTATTTAACTGAGCGAGCCTACTGAAACGATTATCTCTAAATCGTACCATTGGGAGAAGTCCACTTATGAAAACCTCAGCACCTAAACACTGCACCTTTGTTAGGAGATCAATGTAATCTCGCTTCAGGACCTCTGATTGTTGGTTGACAACAGCCAGGACCCCTTTGTGTAAAATGTCAGATTTCACAGTTGGATGCTCATTAGTGCTCATTATTGTAAAACTGGCTCAAATCTAGTTCTAAGTTGATGTCAATGTTTTGCATTGACTTGTGTCCTCTTGCCCTTCGCCGTAGCGACCGTCCACGGCCGCTATCTCGGGGTTGAAGTACGCAACGCAGGCCAGCCGGATTCCTCGATAATCTGCTGGTGTTCTGTCCTCCCTTTTAGATGTTACATATGTTTAGGTTTTCTTCTTCTTTTCCTTTCGGCTTGTCCCATTAGGGGTCGCCACAGCGTATCTTCCTTTTCCATGTCAGCCTATCTCCTGCATCTTCCTCTCTAACACCAACTGCCCTCATGTCTTCCCTCGCGACATCAATCAACCTTCTCTATGGTCTTCCTCTTGCTCTCTTTCCTGGCAGCTGCATCCTCATCACCCTTCTACCAATATACTGACTCACTCTCCTCTGGACGTGTCCAAACCATAGAAGTCTGCTCTCTCTAACTTTGTCTCCAAAACATCTAATCTTGGCGCCCCTCTGATGAGCTCATTTCTAATTTTATCCAACCTGGTCACTCCGAGAGCGAACCTCAATATCTTAATTTCCGCCACCTCCAGCTCTGCTTCCTGTTGTCTCTTCAGTGCCACTGTCTCTAATCCGTACATCATGGCTGGCCTCACCACTATCTTAGAAACTTTGCCCTTCATCCTAGCAGAGACTCTTCTGTCACATAACACACCTGACACCTTCCTCCACTCGTTCCAAACTGCATGGACCCGTTTCTTTACTTCCTTACCACACTCACCATTGCTCTGGACTGTTGACCCGAACTCTTCTACCTTTGCCATCTCTTCTCCTTGTAGCCTCACTCTTCACCCTCTACCCCTCTCATTCATGTACATATATTCTGTCTTACTTCGGCTAATCTTCATTCCTCTCCTTTCCAGTGCATGCCTCCATCTTTCTAACTGTTCCTCCACCTGCTCTCTGCTTTCACTGCAGATCACAATGTCATCTGCAAACATCATGGTCCACGGGGATTCCATTCTAACCTCATCTATCAGCCTATCCATCACCACTGCAAACAGGAAGGGTCTCAGGTCTGATCCCTGATGCAGTCCCACTTCCACCTTAAATTCCTCTGTCACACCTAGAGCACACACACCACTGTTCTGCTGCCCTCATACATGTCCTATATTATTCTAACATACTTCTCTGCCACTCCAGACTTCCGCATGCAGTACCACAGCTCCTCTCTGGGGACTTTGACATAGGCTTTCTGTAGATCCACAAAGACACAATGTCACTCCTTCTGACCTCAAGGCAAATTATGCATCTGTGGTACTCTTTGTAGGCATGAAACCACACTGTTGCTCGCAAATACTTCTGTCCTCAGTCTAGCCCCCACTACTCTTTCCCTTAACTTCATTGTGTGGCTCATCAAGTTTATTCCTCTATAGTTCCCACAGCTCTGCACATCACCCTTGTTCTTAAAAATGGGCACCACCACACATTCTCTCCATTCCTTAGGCATCTTCTCACCTGCTAGAATTCTGATGAACAAGCTGGTCAAAAACTCCACAGCCACCTGTCCTAGCTAGATGCTTCCATACCGCCATCAGAATGTCATCAGGACCAACTGCCTTTCCATTTTTCATCCACTTTAATGCCTAACTTCCCCCTTACTAATCATTGCCACTTCCTGGTCCACCACACTTGGTTCTTCTACTCGTCCTTCTCTCTCATTTTCTTCATTCATCAACTCTCAAAGTATTATTTACATCTGTCCAGCACACAACTGGCACCAGTCAACACATTTCCATCTGTCCTTAATCACCCTAACCTGGTGCACATCCTTCCCATCTCTATCCCTCTGTCTGGCCAACCTGTATTTCCTTGTATGATTTGCTATACGCGGCACGGTGGACAACTGGTTAGAGCGTCAGCCTCACAGTTCTGAGGACCTGGGTTCAATCCCCGGCCCCGCCTGTGTGGAGTTTGCATGTTCTCCCCATGCCTGCGTGGGTTTTCTCCGGGCACTCCGGTTTCCTCCCACATCCCAAAAACATGCATTAATTGGAGACTCTAAATTGCCCGTAGGCATGACTGTGAGTGCGAATGGTTGTTTGTTTCTATGTGCCCTGCGATTGGCTGGCAACCAGTTCAGGGTGTACCCCGCCTCCTGCCCGATGACAGCTGGGATAGGCTCCAACACGCCCGCGACCCTAGTGAGGAGAAGCGGCTCAGAAAATGGATGGATGGATGGATGATTTGCTATACTTTGAGGTTCCACCACCAAGTCTCCTTCTCTCCTTTCCTGCCAGAAGATACACCAAGTACTCTCCTGCCTGTCTCTCTGATTCCCTTAGCTGTAGTGGTCCAGTCTTATTGGAAGCCCTTCCTGTCCAGAGAGCCTGTCTCACCTCTTCACAAAAAGCCACACAACACTATTCCTTTCTCAGCTTCCACCACATGGTTCTCTGCTCTGCCTTTGTCTTCTTAATCTTCCTCCCCACCACCATAGTCATCTTAGACACAAACACCCTATGCTGTCTAACCACACACTCCCCTCCCACTACTTTACAGTCGGTAACCTCCTTCAGATTACATCGTCTGCACAGGATGTCATCCACCTTCGTGCTTCGACCTCCGCTCTTGTAGGTCACCCTATGTTCTTGCCTTTTCTGGAAAAAAGTGCTCACTACAGCCATTTCCATCCTTTTTGCAAAGTCTACCACCATCTGCCCCTCCAAGTTCCTGTCCTGGATGCCATACTTACCCATTACTTCTTCATCACCCCTGTTTCCAGGAGTCGCTGCTTCTAATTTCTTTGGAAGAAGAAAAACAAGTAAATCAGCAGGAAAAAGGTAAACATGGGCGAAGCAAGCAGAGCTGCACTGTACGAGAGCGTCTACACTAGATTAATGCAGTCTTAACTGCAGTATCTGGTCTTCATTAAGAAAGACTAATTTCAAATAACGGGAATATTTGCCATTTATATACATATATTTTTGTTTAAATTTTAGTCAGTTTTAATTTGTGATATTTTATAGTGCTATATATTGTCATGTGTATACAAATAGTCAAGGAATAATCGGCAGTTAACAATTTGAAATGTGTTTAAATAACTAACTTAAAATAAGTTACATTATTCAGTACACTACAAAATGCAGTTTTTGCTGACACGCAAAATAGAGATAATGTGTGAGAAAAAGGTTGTTCTGTTTATGCACAAAACATACAGTATACTGAAAATGTACCAAACTGTGGCTCAAAACCCAAACTACTCCTGGGTTAACTGCGAGCCGTACACAATGTGGCCTCATAAGGATTCCACCATGGCTAAAATGCCTGATGTCAGCAACCCTGAACTTTGTATAAACTAACGTTAGCTACTGTAACTGCTGTATTGAGTTAAAAAAAAGGCTCACAAATTAATAAATATTTACTGAGCAGAATGGGTCTTCAAATGAAAAAAGGTGTTTAGTGTTGTAGCCTGGCTTTCCGTTCTCTTTGAACAAATGTTTAATTCTGCTCTTCACCAGTTAACATCACACTGGTAGTTTTTATAGCTGAAAGTAATAACACTCTGCACACCTTCCTGCTCCCGCCGACATGATGCCATCTGATATGAAGGCGTAATTCTCCGACGCGAGGGGTTTGATGATTAGCAGGCTAATCCTCCAGTCATGACAGTGCCATTCCCAGCGTGCGTTCACATATAGACAATAACTAATTGATATTGTATTTTATTTTTAAACCAAACATATAAAATAAACAACAATCAATTATTTCAAGACATGTCTCAAGGCAAGTCCCAAGTGTAAATCCCAAATCAAGTCTGAGTTTTTGTCAAGTCACAAGTCATCAAAATGGTGACTCGAGTCCCCATCTCTACATTTAAGCACAAGCTGACTTCCTTGACAGCTCACCTGCAACACTTGACCAGTGCCTGCCATCACCACAGTGGCGGTGTTGGTGGTTCCCGTGTCGTGCGTCTCACAGGGCGGGTTGGAGCAGACCTCAGTAACTGCAGTAAACATACACGTGTCAAACTCATGTCTTTCCACACCATTTCATTTGAGCCACGCCAGCCGCAGGTATGATTATTCAAAAAGCTTCTTCTTTTTTTTTTTTTTTTTGCTACTAATAAACTACTATGCATCTGGAGTTTGATCCACAATGCTGATGAAGATTAGGATGAAAATAGATTTTAGAAGATGATCTCTTCCCATCAATGCTTGTGGTTACAGTTGTGTTGGATCAACCTACAGGCAGTAACAGCATCTCCATTAACGCCTTCCGGACCACTACTTGTCAGCATGCCCGTCGTACTTCCTGCTTCTTCTGAGGTGGGTGATGCCATGATGGAGACAGGCAGATCCTGGACCAGCGGCTGGGCTTCTGCTCCGCTCGGTGTCATGATTAAAGTTACCTGTAAGAACACAAATGCTGTACTGCATAACCTTTCAGAATCAGAACCACAACCAGCGACAGTTTAAAAGAAATAATAATAATAATTAACCTGTCCTCTTCAGCTGCATGGCAATGCAGAATGGTGGATCTGTATGCCTTTTGTGCTGGAACAGTTTTGCTGTGTAACAGGGGAGTTTGAAATTCTCCCAATTTAATTTTTTATTACTTTTGGTAATTATTCTGATGTTTACTGAAATTGCTGCCAGACAGAAAAGGGTATTAGGTGACAGGATGCTTGTGTCCAACCTGCTTGTGTCCAACCTGCTTGGGTCCAGCAGATGCAGCCGTCGCCGTGGTGACCTGGCCGGTGAGCGCAGCGATGGTCGGCAGAGTGGTGATGGACGTGCCTAGGGAGGCATTGGTGGCTAATTCTGCCACCATGGTGGACCCACTTCCTGTTACCGTCCCCAGACTGGACACACCTGTAGAGACAGGCAAGAGACGCTGCTGGGTTTACATGCGCACAATGATGGGCCAGCAGGAGCATCGGGTGTTTACCTGTCGCCCCCCTGACAACCAGCGTGGTGACTACAGGCTTGGCGCCGATGGCGCCTGGTGACACCAGTCTGACTCCGCCCTTCGGGATGGTCCTGAGGATGGTACCTGAAGCACCTGTATTCCCTTTCAACACGACCTGGACACAGCAAGAGAAATGGCGTTGCATGGGCCTTGTTCGATGTCCTCTTGTTTCCACTGTAACCACAGGGAACGTCTTACCTGTGTGACACCCTGCTGTCCCGCTGAGATTTTGGGGACCGTAGTGATAAATTTCCCAGCAGCCCCAGGTGTCACCATCTTGGTGGTGAGGATTGTGATTGGTCCACCTGTTGGGGGAGGAGCTTTAGTCAGGTGTGCACTGCTGAAATGAAGCGTGGGTTGTGGGTTTTTATTTGTAAATATTGCAACTAAAAGATTGATTAGTGCCACACGTCTTAGATATCCCGCTCTCTGCATAGGTTAGATAATGTGTCTCATGGAGCCGAAAGGTGTACAGAGGAACCCACATTTACGTACGCCTCAATGTTCGAACTATTCGATTTACAAACCAGACAGAACAAAATATTGCCCAATGGGTGAACCTCTCATCGCAATGTGCAAACATTTCATTCATACCTTTTGTGCCCATCGTGGGGAGGTGGCTCACTCTCAGCCACTACTTTGCTTAGTGCATCATTGTGTGCCTTTCCTGCATTTTGCTAGCTCAATATGGATGCAACAGACAAGCGTGGCAAGAGGGAAGGACTCATTGTGGACTTAAAGACTATTTGTGTTGAGTATAGAAAAAAACAAGCCCACAATTGCTACTATTGTGGGGGAGGAAAAAAAAATGTACTGCTGCTGCTGACAAGGCCAAGTGAGTGACAGTGAAGTGCCTTCGAAAGGACAGAGAAACTTATGGACAAGGTCGAAAAGCTGTTGCTCGTATGGATAAATGAAAAACAGCTAGCGAGTGATAGCATTTCCCAGACTATCATTTGGGAGAAGGCACTTACAGTGGGTACGGAAAGTATTCAGACCCCCTTAAATTTTTCACTCTTTGTTATATTGCAGCCATTCGCTAAAATCATTTAAGTTCATTTTTTTCCTCAATGTACACAAAGCACCCCATATTCACAGAAAAAACGGAATTGTTGAATTTTTTGCAGATTTATTAGAAAAGAAAAACTTAAATAATCACACACATAAGTATTCAGACCCTGTGCTCAGTATTTTGTAGAAGCACCCTTGAGATAATACACCCTTGAGATAATACAGCCATGAGTCTTTTTGGGAATGATTCAACAAGTTTTTCACACCTGGATTTGGGGATCCTCTGCCATTCCTCCTTGCAGATCCTCTCCAGTTCTGTAAGGTTGGATGGTGAACGTTGGTGGGCAGCCATTTTCAGGTCTCTCCAGAGATTCTCAATTGAGTTTAAGTCAGGGCTTTGGCTGGGCCATTCAAGAATAGTCACAGAGTTGTTCTGAAGCCACTCAGTCGTTATTTTAGCTGGTGCTTAGGGTCATTGTCTTGTTGGAAGGTGAACCTTCGGCCCAGTCTGAGGTCCTGAGCACTCTGGAGAAGGTTTTCATCCAGGATATCCCTGTACTTGGCCGCATTCATCTTTCCTTCGATTGCAATCGTTCGCCCTGTCCCTTCAGCTGAAAAACACCCCCACAGCATGATGCTACCACCACCATGCTTCACTGTTGGGACTGTATTGTACAGGTGATGATCAATGCCTGGCCCCGACTGGTGGAGGGCTGCAGTGATGGTTGACTTTCTAGAACTTTCTACCATCTCCCGACTGCATCACTGGAGCTCAGCCACAGTGATCTTTGTGTTCTTCTTTGCCTCTCTCACCAAGGCTCTTCTCTTCCCCAATTGCTCAGTTTGGCCGGACGACCAGCTCTACGAAGGGTTCTGGGGCCTCATATACAAAAGGTTCATACGCACAAAAACATGGCGTCCGTTCTTTTTCACGGCAAAGTTCCGATGTATCAAGAGTGACATGACCGTGGAAATGTGCGGTGCCTCACGCCAACTGCATGGCTGGCATACGCACGTTTCTGCAGCTTTTGATGCTTTGGCGACACTTAGAGGTGATGCTGGGAAACTGTTCTCATAAATCTGCACACCACAGACACATGAATAATTAACACTGATGAACAATTTATGCCCGGCAACATTTGATTTCAACAATGCAATTGAGGCAAGGACTGAGAATTCATTTGTTAACCAGCGTATTTAATGAACCACTGATATTTGTGAGGACACCTATTGATTAAGTCGATCATTTATGAAAAACATAAAAAACATGATTTTTATGTCGGTGTGCGTGTCCACTCCTGTGTTTTAAAATAATAGAGTAATCAAAAAGGAGTCAAAGTTTTTGATATCCTCTTTGATATGCTGATGTGCTTCTATTTGTATTCAAAAGATTTATTACAAATACCACACATTTACACGTGAACCTTTATCTCACAGGGGTGAGTGCAGGTTACTGTATGAACACATTTGTTATGTGTTCTAAAAAAATACATATTAACCTTGTGATCGTAGTCAGCCACGTCCTCCCATCACCGCTGAGAGAGCAGCGTCATCCATGATCGCAGCGATTCTCCCCTCGAACGTGGTGAGGCTCTCCGCGCCGGTTCTTCCGCCTTTTTTTGGCCACAGTTTGGCGGTGGTCAGCTGTCCTCCGCTTCACATCCACCTTAATGTCTGACCACTTCTTTTTTAGTTCAGCGTGTCACGCTATTCTGTCTCCACAGCATTAACAGCCGCACACACGCTGTCCCATTCGCTCCTGTTTCGCGTGTTGTTAACACCGTAAGACAGCGTGCCAAAGAGGATTGTCTTGCGTGCCTCCACTTCATTGAGAAACTTCACATTCAGAAAAATAAATGTTCTTCATTACCTTGCTCATTTTCCTTTTTTTCTGATCATGCAGAGATCGGCATTTCAGGTGCAGGGTTCATTTAAATGTGATTTGCATATTCAAATGTGGGCGTGGACAGGGAGGAGTCGGCTACTCCAACATGTGCGGTCATTTCCACGTTGATTGGAATGTACGAAGGAAATGTGCTTGGATTCATGAGTACGCAGAGTTTCATACATCGGAATATTTTTGTGCGTACACCATGTTTTAGGAGGAAATCCACACAGGTCTTTGTACATGAGGCCCCTGGTCATCCCAAACGTCTTCCATTTAAGGAAGATGGAGGCCACTGTACTCTTAGGAACCTTAAGTGCAGCAGACATTTTTTTGTAACCATGGCCAGATCTGTGCCTTGCCACAACTCTGTCTCTGAGCTCTCCAGGCAGTTTATTTGACCTTATGATTCTCATTTGCTCTGACATGCACTGTGAGCTGTAAGATCTTATATAGACAGGTGTGTAGCTTTCCTAATCAAGTCTAATCAGTATAATCAAACACAGATGGACTCCAATGAAGGTGTAGAACCATTTCAAGGACGATCAGAAGAAATGGACAGCACCCGAGTTAAATATATAAGTGTCACAGCAAAGGGTCTGAAAACTTATGGCTGTGTGATATTTAAGTTTTTTCTCTTTTAATCTGCAAAAGTTTCAACAATTCCATATTTTTCTGTCAATATGGGGTGCTGTGTGTATATTAATGAGGGAAAAAAATATTTTAGCAAATGGCTACAATATAACAAAGAGTGGAAAATTTAAGGGGGTCTGAATATATTTCATATCCACTGAGAAGAAGATTCAAGCCAGTAAGTCAAGGTAAAGTTGATTTCATTACTTATTCTTCATAACTGTAGCAACCTGGTTGTTAAAGTTGAGGGGTTTTGTGATTTCCGACTGGCTGTGAACACACCCGAAGAACTCGTGATGTGACAGTTTGGGTGCGTGTCAGCAGGGCAGCTACATTTGAATGAGGTAGTCAGTTCCATTCTGTTGTTAACTTGGTTCAAAAAGATTATTGATAGATATACAGTTGTAGTGACAATCGTGCAGTTGTCATAGCAACCCCCCCCCCCCCGCCCCAACTACGTGATAAACTGCATTCTTCCAAGCCGCCCCGCTGTGCAAGACGGCCACATGGATGGGTTATTTATCTCACCCGGACCTCAAACTAGTTAGCAGCTCCCCGACAAAAAAAAAACCTTTTTATGTGCAGAACTGATAGCGACCAAAAGGTTGGGAGATCCTCTCTCCAATAAGACCAAGCTGGGTCATATCGACAACGATAGATTTACTCGTTGGATATGCCACAGATTGAACTATTTCTCCCGGACCTTGAATTATGTTCAATCCCCGCCTTTTTCACAAACTGAAACACCGCTATGAACTATTTGTTTTAATAATAAAACATGCACGCAAGGAGCGGCCAACACTCACTATGAACAATTGCTGGGACACAGGCAACACCCACTGGCGTTTGAGAGTTACTGCAAACCTGTGGACTCTCATTCGAAGTTTCTTTAACTGAAGATAAATGTCTGTTTTGATATTTTACCAACTCTGCAGAAATATTCGAAATGTATGCCTTGATGTCTGTGTCATTGTTTCAGCTTTACAAGTCCAGCTGCGAGACTTTGAGAACTGTTCGTCTTGATTTGAAGCCAAACAGTATGAAATGTATTGAAAAATAAGCAGTTGATCTGCCAAGACTAAGGTTTAAACAATCATTCTATATGCTTGATCTATGAGTAAGAGTACAAAGTTGGGAGTAGTTTATATTAATATATATTTTACACCATTTTTATGGCTCAATTGTAAACCGAAATTCAAGTTGATGGGCGTGGTCTTCTCCAGTTTCTCAGTCCCTTCGATCGCCCCCAGGGTATTTAACCTTTGGCTCTCGCCTCTTTCCGGGCTCTTTTTGTTGTGCTCTTGGCTAACAGGTCTCCAGCTACGGGGCGGCCTTCGGCCCACCCTCCCCCGTCCCCTTTTCCCTTTGTCCACCGTTGACACTACGTGTGCAAGCAACCTTTGGACAGACGGCGGCGTTTTCCGGTCAAAGAAGCCGGCCCGGCGGCTTCGATCGTTTTTTTCAGCCATATGTTGTTTCTTTCTTTCACCATTATTCGTGTTTTCTTTTTGTAGTTAGATCCCTTCGTATGGTTTCCCTGTAGATTTCCCTTTAGACATAATTAAATTTTCTATAAAATTCCACTTCTTGTTGTGTTTTGTGTGTGTTTTGAGTTAGTCATAAACCTCTGTAATCGAGGACTCGATTAAAACTTTTTTTGTTTCTTTTTTTACCTGCACCCCCTTGCAGCGCAGACACAGGGATGGTCTTTATGATGGTGGCACCAGGTTTGGTTACAACAGAGCCAGTCTGCGGGCTGCTGAGCACAGTGGTCTGTTTGCCATCGGCAGAGGTCACCAGCTTCAAGATGGTTCCAGTTGGGAGGGCGCCCTTTGCCTAACATACATAAACATTGTTAGCGTGCATTCGGTCACTAACGGCAACACTAGTCTCTAAAAAGTACCTGCAAGATCTGTGCAACAGAGCTACTCCCTGTCTGACTGGTGAGCATTCCACTCTGGACAGGTTTAGTCTGCACCACAGACATCACCTTCCCCAGGTTGCTGATCTAAAGAAGCACGAAAGTATGATGTCATCAGTTGACAGAAAGACCTGAACAAGATCACAGTCCTACCAAACATTTGGGCGCATGCACATTTTCACTACACTTTAAGTGAAGTGAAAATCTACATTAGGGTAGTTAATAATAAGACTATAAATTCATAAATTAGATGAACACAAAAATGCTCAAACCTAGACAACTGAATTGTAATATGGTAACGTAGGGAATAGCTGTAGCCTCGCTCATCCTGGTTAATTTTGAGAAGAATCTGGCGCCATGATTGGTCAAAATTATTTTGTTTTAGGTTTTTTTTGCTCCACACATGGCCATGCTGTTAGATTTGTACATGTGATAAAGGGCTGCAACGAGTCAGGGATATTGTTTGATGTGCGTCCCACATCTGAAAAAATTTCTTCAGCTGGGAGCAAAAAACAAAACAAAACACAGTGGGACAGTTCCCGTTTCCTGTCAGCTTACAATTATGGAAATGTTGGCACAAACAATGCAAATACAAATGTGACAGTGAATATGTCGCACGTATGCTCACATTATGTATAGTATAGCATACTCACTATTGTAAAAGATGTAGCCATTGAACATGTCGACAAGCAGTTTTTAAAGAAAGACTGCAGACTTTTGAAAAGTAATACAAATCTTGAATCAAAACAGGAGGCTTTGATCTCCTTGTGCTGTTTTTTATTTTCTTAACCAACAGGAAACTTGATTGGCAGTATATTGCCTATTAAGGCATTAATGTGTGTAATCTCTTCATCTGTGCCAAATGTTTGTTTGTTCAAGTTAAATTTTTGTGAACAGATCCTGTGTATTTATATTTCTTATCTAAGACATTTTAGTTATTGTTTAACATTACAATGCCTATGTTCAATATACTATTTATGTTAAAAAGGATGTACTTGAATTATTATGCTCTAATATCCCTATATCAGTGTCATAAAAAATACCAACGATACTATCGTTTGTCGTGATAGTTTTTGGGAAAATATATCGTCATAAAAAAAATAAAATAAAAAACAATATAAAAGTAAATCGAGAGAGCGCAATGGATAACACAAAAGTATCATACAAACAATATAAATAAAATAGAGTAACAACTGTAATAAAAACCTGCAACACAGCAGGACAACGAAACAAGTACCAAGATATAGTGTAGGATTACTGTCTGTATCTGTATTCCGTGGTGATCAGTTGCAGGGACTCATTGTTCCAGGGCTGGGACTCATTGTTTCCAAACATGTCCATCCTGGGACTCAAATAGTTTCAAGTGTAAAATGATCTATGGGAGTACTCAAATCTTTCGAGTATAGAAAATTTTTGGATTTTTTTTCCTGTCTCGGGATCTACCTTTTTAACTCTTTCACTGCCAACCCACCCAGTATGATACTATTGGTATATACAGTAGCTGTAGCGAGCGAAAGTGGCAGAATTGGAGCATGAGTATTTGATTCAAGGAGCGCAAAAAAATGCTGACTCTGCGGTAGCTTGCAAGCCGCCGTTAATCACAACAAAAGAAGGAGAAGATGGTGATGTCAAAGAAGACAAATGTGAAAAAATTCTGAAATTGTGGGAGCATTTCAAACTGATCAGAAAGGCGAACAGCCAAGTAGAAAAAAATGCTAAGATTAAACTGAAATTAGTTTTATTTATTTTTATTTGTTTGAAATTGCCACGATGAAAATATTTCTAGCAAAATAGTTTTCTGCTTAATGTCAATTAAAGAAATAGTTGATTGTGTAAAAAAAGAAAAGCAATTGGTCATTCATTAAGTGAAATGGCTTATTTTTCCTTGTGTATTCAGAATTGCTCTTTAACTAAGCAAAAATATAATTTATCTGAATACCTGATTATTCGATAATTTTAGTATAATACCCGAATACCAATATATTCGATAGTTGCAGCCCTAGTGTGAACAACTGAAATTAGCAGAAAAGCTTTTTGTGTGCTGTTGTGGAAGACAAATTGTAAAAGCTCACTTTAAGATCAAAACGCATATAGCCTGACAGGTCTAAGATCAGTATCAGGTGACATCACTCACCAGAGCACCGCCCGCTCCCATGCCCAGTGGGCTGTTAACCAGTGTGTAGGTCTTGGTGACTCCCCCTACCACTGTGGTGACCACCTGAGTCTGCGGGGAAACTGTCACCGTTCCAGACTTGTGCACTGTGATAATTGGTCGGCTGCCCGTGCCGGGGCTTGAGACAACAGTTGCCCCATCCACCTGTGCAACGGCTGTTTTCAGGATACGAGTTGCATAGTTGCTGACCTGTCAGGACAAGGCGTCAAGGACTGGACTGTGTGAGACCATGTCACATGTGCTTAAACGATGAAGCCTACCATTGTGACGGGAAGGCTGCCGGATCCAGAACTTACTGCCGCAGTCTTCATGATGGAGGCCCCTGCCGGGACGTTGAACATGGTCGCTGTGGCAGGCGGGATCTTGCAGGTAGCTGCAGCCGCTGCTGCCAGCGCCGCCATGCCGCTCATCTGAGGACTGCTGCTGATTGGCTGAAAGCAAACGAGAAGCAGAATGTTTATGCCTCTTGTCAAAATGACACCATCTCAAAACTGGAGCTCTACTTACTGTAGCTTGTCCAACCTTGGCGGGGACCATCATGCGAACACCTGCAGGAAGTGTGGTCACGGCAACTGGGTATTTTGGCGTGGCCTGTCGCACTGTGACATTGGAGGTGTCACTTCTTGCTCCTTGAGTGGCCACCTTCAAGACAGCTGTACAAAGAAATACCCAGATGAGAATGAATCAGTGGCACCTGCTCTATATGCTCCAGCTCCACAACCCCCAAACAGTTCTCACATTAACACTTGAATAAAGCGCCGTCACATCACATCCACACCCAAACACTATTTCTGATTCCTGACACATTCCAAAAAGATGCATATTAGGTTCATTTAAGACTCCAAATTGTCTGAAACTGGTCTTAGATTGTGAATGGCTGTATAACAACATGTGCTCTGTGATTGACTGGTGACCAGACCAGCATGTATCCCGCATCTCGCCCAGTCTGCTGGGATAGACGCGAGCTCACTCTGGACCATGAACAGAATAAGCGGTAAAAAATTTATGGATTTATGTTACCGAAATCATTACATTTGAAGACACTCAGCAGTGACTTATCAGGACTTGGTGTGACAATGGAAAGGTAATGCCAAAAAAAATACAAAACATGAAGCAAGCTAAGGGTCTACAAAATAGAAGTTTTAAAAAAATAAATAAATAAATAAAAAACCAGTCAGTACAATAACAAAACGGAACCACACCGGGGGAAAAGCAGACATGCAAACAAAGGCATGAGAAAGGTGACGAAAAAAAACCCATTGTAGGGCCTTCTGGGGGGGGATCCCCCGGCCCCCACAGAGAATTGTTTTTATTTTAACAAATTAAGCAACCTGGAAGACTCTGAAGAGTACAATAAGGCAAAATTAAATTTCTTCACACAGAAAAACATTTATTTACATTGCTAAAGTACATGTTGATGTACAAATTTAAGATTAAAATTAAATTTGCCTAATTTCTTTGCTTTTTTGTTCTGGCCTCCAACTTAGTAGGTAGGCACGTTTCCTAATTAATACAAAATGTACTAGCGGATCAACTCTTGTCGCCGATGTTACGTGTGCGTCGCGGTTCTGGGACCACAACCAAGGCCACGACCCGCAGCACCTCAACGCGAAAATACAAAAGACCAGTGCAACAAATACGACACTGACTGATTGATGAGCAAAAACGTTGCTTAAACGAAGAGTAGCAATAGAGGATGTCCGCTCCCGAGGTGGGTAGAGCAGCCAAATATTGTACTCAAGTAAGAGTACTGTTACTTGACAATAATGTGACTCAAGTGAAAGTAAAAAGTAGTCAAAAAAAATACTTGAGTAACAGTATAAAGTACACCGTGAAATCATTACTCAAGTACAGAGTAAACGGCACAAGCAATAAAAGAATTTAATAAATAATTTTACATTTTTTTATTTATTATTTTAAATAAAAACATTTGCAATTTACTGCACGGTGTTTTCTAAAGTTATAAGTGAGCTGCAATATCCACATTTGGGCAGACAGTGCCAGACAAATACTACAATACATGAAAGCTGTTGTTTTTGTTCGTCTAAATGTAAACAAGAGTAGCCTTCATGGTAACGACGACCTTCCCAACATGACTTCCATTTAGGCACGAAGATTAGCCGGGCTGGCTTAAGTGTTCATACCTATGCCCGGGAAGCCCAATAGGCCGTTGTGTGAGGCCATGTGACTTTCTTGTGACGTTTGATTGGTGAACTAGACTTAAATATCACTAGCAATGAAATTAGATTGGTGCAAACGGCGCCCAATGCGGAAGTCGTAGTCTCGCCCACGAATTAGTTGATAAGCAATAATTGATCAATAAAAGGAGCGAGCGACATTTAGATCATTGTAACGGGGTAAAAGTACCATTACTTCTTAGCAGAAGCAGCGAAAGTGTTTTTTCTGGTCTCGTCAACTCCTGTGACTTATTCAAACAAAGCAGGTTCCGAGCGCGCAGGTGTAACCGCAGGCCAATGCGCTTGCATATTAGTCCACCGCGGACTAATATTCACAATTAGATCTGTGTGCAGATGGTGGACGTGTGGAATGGATCTTACTGCCAGCGTTCAAGGAGTACAAAACAGGCTATGACGTCAGCCCCCCCCCCACCCCGAGATAAAGGCAGGAAGTAAGTCAGAACCAAAGAGAGACAGTCAAACAAACTTACCTAGACCTTTAGCAGCATCTGCCAATGGGTTTGCAGATATGGCTGCTGTGGAAGAGGAGACTAACGCGATGTGAGGGATTTGGTTTGTCAGACTTGCTGCGACGGAAGCAGAGCTCTTGAGAGAGTTTGCTGCTGTGGCAGCTGTGGAAACGGCTGGGGTTGCCACAGACGTGGCGGGAATGTCGTACTTCTGTATCTGCAGCAGGTAGGTGTCAGCGGTCTGCGATGGTCCCCAGCTCACCTCGAGAGATGACGTGTTGGCTCGTACCAGCTGAACCCGGGACGGTGAACTGGGACGCTCTGAGGACACACAGGTGGTACTAGTTCAACCAAGTGAGAGGAAGGTGGAATGTGCTGTAAACTGATACCAGTCACCCACCTGTCTCCAAGTACCAGAGGTCCTTGCAGCACACCTGGTTGTTCCAGGCCTTCCTGTAGCCATCTCTCCCACTCCAGATGTAAAGTCTGGAGTTGATGGCTACACTGCAGTGACCGGCACGAGCTCGCGGAATGTTTTCCTCCATGCTGTCTATCTGCACCATCTCCCAGCACAGTGTGTCTGCCCACACAGACAGAAATTTTGTCTTATCAAGTGGAACAGTTAAGTCTGCTTTAGATCGGTTATTCCTGCTCACACACTTCCATTACTTTCTCTTTCAACCATATAAAAATAAAAGTTTGTGTGTATGTGTATATACATCATCAAATGGCAGCAGTTGTTGTTTTTACCAAGATTGAGGCAAGCCAGTGTGTTGGTGCACTTCCACTCCTTCTCATGTGTTGCCACTTTGACATCATCCATCAGCAGAGGAACCCAACCTCCAAACACATACATCCTGACAAACAGGTGGAGAGGGTGAGGCAAACAGGTGGGTGAAGTGGGGCAGGTACAAAGCTCTTTTGAGCAACGTTACTTGTTATGGACAGTAGTGGCCGAGTGCAGGCTGCGAGGCAAGGGGGCAGTCCCACTGAGCGCTGGTTTGCTCCAGACAAGCGAGTCTGTGACATCAGGACACACAATGATTGTCACTGTACATGCACCACATGACTCGTGATGGCGTGGCATCATTGTGGCGGAGGACTCACCAATGTCGAGCACCCATAGGTCCCCCAGCCTGCAGCCGCTCATTCCCCCGTAGATTATTAGACGGTTGCCTCGACAACCGCTTGCCACCACGGCCGTGTGACTTTCTCTGGGTGGCGGCGGCTGCCCAGACGTCAATGGAATGTCCCAGCTGACCACGCTGGAGCCCTGCCGCAACTCCAGGAAGTAGAGGTCATTCAGGTACCTGAGGAGAAGTCCGAGGTCACCCTGGTGTTGTCAGTTGACTGCTGATGTGCTGCACTAATATGACATCATTCAAAGATAACAAAAACACACAAGGAAAAGTGATTCACACTTCTTACCTGGGAATGTTGTTCTTGGGGTCTTCACTGTCATTGGCCAGGCCTCCAAATAAGAAGCAGCGACTT